>NC_048219.1:182331239-182335392 GCF_002007445.2 Ailuropoda melanoleuca
TTTTGTGGCCCCCAAATGCCCTCACAAATGTTCTTTTAAGAAGAAATAGAAGGGGATCAACCCACGCACAGAGGATGAGGCACATAGCGGGAGACGGTAACTGCCAGGAAGTGGCCACAAGCCGAGGGACCCCCGAGGAACCCCAGCCGTCCCCGGAACCAGGCCGGGAATGAGTAATTCTCCCCAAGAGCCTGCAGGGGGAGTGTGGCTCTGTCCACACCTTGAGTTTGGACTTCCGGCCTCCAGAACTGTGTCGCTTTAAGACAGGGCGTTTGTGGTACTCTGTCCGCCAACCCTAGGAAACTAATACAACTCCCAGCTTAATTCTCTCATCCTGACCTCTCTTCCGAATTGAGATTCAAATTTCTCTCTGTGATTGTCTCAATTTCCATTTCTACATCACCTCTAGCTCTCTTCCCCCACAAAATGCTTGCCCGCTCAGATAGTCATTCAGCAATTCCTAATCACGCTGATTTTTACCTCTTTTTCCTCATTGTTAATATCTGATAAGCTCCCAAATCATGGTGACGCTGTCTTGAGAAGAGGTTTCTTGGATCAAACCTTTCCCAGTTCCCAGCACTCCTGGTCCAGGCCAGACCCTAATCACATCACCACATCTCATCTCAGATTTCTGCCCTACTCTGTCCTTTCCATTCTCTGACTCGTTCTCTATCTTACCAACACCATCCTCTTCCTCAAATGGCAAACTTGATCTATATCCCTTGATCGAAACTACCTATAGAATTAGTTCAATATCAGAGCATCGACAAAGCAGTAACAGAGCACAGACTCCGGAGACATGACTGTCTGGGTTGTGACCCAGGCTTTGCCACCCAGCAGCATGAGACTTAGGGCTGGTTACTTCTCTGTGCCTCGTGTTTGCCTCTGTAGGGGTTGGGGGGCGTGACAGTGCCTCCCTCATAAATGGGCTGCCAGGAATACATGAGCTGGTACTTACAGAGCCCTCAGAAGAGTGTCTTGTCCACCCACGAAATAAATGGCAGCATTGTCAACAATAACAGTTATAATACTGAAAAGAAATATTAGCTGTTTTTTAATATACATAGAACAGCCTGCCAGATTCTTCATTCTAGTTATGTTTACTGTCCCAACCTCATCTCATGCCACCATTTCTTCTGTATTAGCCAGAGATCTTTAGAGAACAGAACCAATACAATGTGTGTGTGTGTGTGTGTGCGCGTGCGTGTGCACATGCACGCATATAGAACTGTCTCATGAGACTATGGAAGCTGACA
The DNA here is from genome assembly GCF_002007445.2 of Ailuropoda melanoleuca. Taxonomy (NCBI): domain Eukaryota; kingdom Metazoa; phylum Chordata; class Mammalia; order Carnivora; family Ursidae; genus Ailuropoda; species Ailuropoda melanoleuca. Next base: position 182,332,496 of record NC_048219.1, read on the forward strand.
AGTCCCAAGATGTGCAGTTGTCAATTCCTGAAGATCCAATGTTGTAGTTCTAGTCTGGATGCTTTGAGACCCAGGAGGAGCAGATGTTTCAGTTTGAGTCCAAAGGCAAGGAAAAAAAACCCCAAACCCAAACCCAAAACCAAAACCCAAAACCAAAAACCAAAAAACAAACGATGTCCTAGCTCAAAGGCAGTCAGGCAGGAGTTCTGTCTTATTTAGGGGCAGGTTGGCCTTTATGTTCTATTCAGGTCTTCAAGTGATTGGGTGAGGCCCACCCACATGAGGGGAGAGAATTTGCTTTACTCAGTCTACCAAATTAATTGTTAGTCTTATCCAAAAAGTCCTTCACAGAAACACCCACAATAAAGTTTGCCCAAATCTCTGGCTCCCATGGCCTGGTCAAGCTGACACATAAAATTCACCCTCACACTTTTCCTAGCCACCGTCTTGGTAGTTTCCTAACCAAGTCTGGTCCTCTTTTGTATTCTTGCCTTGGGTCATTCTGGACTTATTTTCCTTGGAATTCTTCTATCCTTCCATCACTCTGGCCTGGACAAACCCTTCCTTCACAACGGAGTTCAAATGTCACCTCCTTCTCTACTTGGCAAATCAATTCTTTCCCTTCCTACAGTGAGAGTGGACACTTCCTGCCTCCATACCCCCCAAGAGCACTCAATTCCTAGAACTGATCACATGGTGTTAAAGCTAGATATGTAACCAGCTACTCCAAGTCAGACCTCATGGAGGACAGGAACATAGCTTCACATCTTATTTTTCTTAGGATCCTTAGTGCCTGGCCCAGTGCCCGGTACCTCATAGGTGCTTAATAAATGCTTGTTGAATTAATTCAGGTCCCTTTGGGAAAACAGAAAAGAGGAACCATTTTTAATGAGCCATGAAAGGTCAGCAAATTGGAGCTGTGGTTATCAGCAGTTTTGCCATTCCCTAAGTGAAGTCTTTCCCAGAAGGCATTCTGCCGTTCATTCCTGCAGAGGGAATTTGGGGACTGCCAGCAAGAGTGTCCTGGCTGAGCTGAATCACTGTGTTGGTGCCTAGGGAGAGAGGCAATCTTTGAAGCGCCCAGGCGGTAACCTTTATTTAATTGGCAAGATGGAAATCAATGACACATATGGCATTAACAATTTTAGATTCTGGATTAGTTTGCTGTGATATCTGCTGATCAAGAAAAAAAAAGATTCAAATAATCTTCAAACCATTTTTTGCATCCAGAAAAGAAATCTCAGTGCATTTGTTCCCTTTCTTAATAAGAATTCAGATACTTAAACTTGCATGCAGAGGGAAAAAACCCTCAGCAATTGCACAAACAGTTATCTAAAAAGATGTGTACAATGAATAAAGCCTGAAGGTTGTGAAACATGACAGGTCATCCCCTGTTTTTTTGTTTTGTTTTGTTTTTGTTTTGTTTGTTTGTTTTTTGCCTAGTCAAGTGATATGTCTATTATTACCTTTTATTTTTACTTTAAACATTTAAAAATCTTAAAGGTAGGCAAAATATTGATCAAGAACCCGAGAAAAAAATCTCCAAACTAAAATAGAGCAATTATTTGGTTTAGTAATTAGTGACATCATTCAGAGTTCAGCACAGGAAACAGAAACCTCTTTAGACATTTTGAGCAGAACAAGGTTTCATGTAGGAAATTAAGGGCTTAGAAGATTGTCAGGAAACCTGGAGGAGATGCCACTGAGACCCCAGAGGAGACATCTCAGGGATGAAGACTCTCTTGCAGCTGCACCCCTGACTCCTGACCCCCAGAAGCTGGTGACCGAACCCTGGGATATATCCCTTGTCACTCACATCTCATGACCTCTCTAACCAGGAGAAACGGCAACAGTACTGAGACTTAGCTATAGAATCAACATGATACACTAACTAAAAGTTCACCAAGATGTCCTTCAGCAGGTGAATGGAGAAATAAACTGTGGTCCATCTGGACAACGGAATACTAGTCAGTGCTAAAAAGAAATGAGCTATCACGCGGTGAGAAGACATGGAGGAACCCTAAATGCATCTTACTAAGTGAAAGAAGCCAGTCTGCGAAGCCTGCACACTGTGTGATTCCAACTATATGACATGCTGGAAAAGGCAGAATTATGGAGACAGTCGAAAGATCAGCGGCTGCCAGGAGGTAGAGGGGAAAGTGTGGGGTAAACAGGAGGAATACAGAGGATTTTAGGGCCGTGAAAAGACTCTGTATGATAACTTATTGGTGGATACACATCATTATACATTTATTACAAACCCATAGAACGTACGACACCAAGAGTGAATGGTAATGTAATGTATGGAATCTGGCTGATAATGATATGTCAATGCAGATTCGTCAGTCGTAACAAATGGACCATTCCTGTGAGTGATATTGATAATGGATGTGTGCGGACAGGGGAGATACAGGGAATCTCTGTATCTTCTGCTTAATTTTGCTGTGAACCTAGAACTGCTCTAAAAATAGTCTATTTAAAAAAAAAAAAAACCCAACCTGCCATCATTTGTATAGATCTAGTCCAAATCTTATTTATGAAAAATTTAAAAGCTGACATTCCGTGCTGTCTGAAGAACTTTTTAACTTGAAAAATGGCTGAGCTCACACAAAGGATCAGACTATCAAATCAGATTTTCACAACTAAGGATCTTTCCCAGAGCCAACCTATACTCATAATTTCAGAGACAAACAACCAAAAGGCACAGGTGAGGGGAGCCTGGGTGGCGCAGTCAGTTAAGTATCCAACTCTTGGTTTAGGCTCAGGTCATGATCTCAGGGTCCTGAGATTGAGCTCTGTGTTAAGCTCCATGCTCAGTATGAGGTCTGTTTGGGATTCTCTCTCTCTCCTTCTGCCCCTCCCCCTGGTCCTGAAAGAAAGACAGAAAGAAAGAAATA
>NC_048219.1:182335475-182437216 GCF_002007445.2 Ailuropoda melanoleuca
AAAAAAAAAGATTCAAATAATCTTCAAACCATTTTTTGCATCCAGAAAAGAAATCTCAGTGCATTTGTTCCCTTTCTTAATAAGAATTCAGATACTTAAACTTGCATGCAGAGGGAAAAAACCCTCAGCAATTGCACAAACAGTTATCTAAAAAGATGTGTACAATGAATAAAGCCTGAAGGTTGTGAAACATGACAGGTCATCCCCTGTTTTTTTGTTTTGTTTTGTTTTTGTTTTGTTTGTTTGTTTTTTGCCTAGTCAAGTGATATGTCTATTATTACCTTTTATTTTTACTTTAAACATTTAAAAATCTTAAAGGTAGGCAAAATATTGATCAAGAACCCGAGAAAAAAATCTCCAAACTAAAATAGAGCAATTATTTGGTTTAGTAATTAGTGACATCATTCAGAGTTCAGCACAGGAAACAGAAACCTCTTTAGACATTTTGAGCAGAACAGGATTTCATGTAGGAAATTAAGGGCTTAGAAGATTGTCAGGAAACCTGGAGGAGATGCCACTGAGACCCCAGAGGAGACATCTCAGGGATGAAGACTCTCTTGCAGCTGCACCCCTGACTCCTGACCCCCAGAAGCTGGTGACCGAACCCTGGGATATATCCCTTGTCACTCACATCTCATGACCTCTCTAACCAGGAGAAACGGCAACAGTACTGAGACTTAGCTATAGAATCAACATGATACACTAACTAAAAGTTCACCAAGATGTCCTTCAGCAGGTGAATGGAGAAATAAACTGTGGTCCATCTGGACAACGGAATACTAGTCAGTGCTAAAAAGAAATGAGCTATCACGCGGTGAAAAGACATGGAGGAACCCTAAATGCATCTTACTAAGTGAAAGAAGCCAGTCTGCGAAGCCTGTACACTGTGTGATTCCAACTATATGACATGCTGGAAAAGGCAGAATTATGGAGACAGTCGAAAGATCAGTGGCTGCCAGGAGGTAGAGGGGAAAGTGTGGGGTAAACAGGAGGAATACAGAGGATTTTAGGGCCGTGAAAAGACTCTGTATGATAACTTATTGGTGGATACACATCATTATACATTTATTACAAACCCATAGAACGTACGACACCAAGAGTGAATGGTAATGTAATGTATGGAATCTGGCTGATAATGATATGTCAATGCAGATTCGTCAGTCGTAACAAATGGACCATTCCTGTGAGTGATATTGATAATGGATGTGTGCGGACAGGGGAGATACAGGGAATCTCTGTATCTTCTGCTTAATTTTGCTGTGAACCTAGAACTGCTCTAAAAATAGTCTATTTAAAAAAAAAAAAAACCCAACCTGCCATCATTTGTATAGATCTAGTCCAAATCTTATTTATGAAAAATTTAAAAGCTGACATTCCGTGCTGTCTGAAGAACTTTTTAACTTGAAAAATGGCTGAGCTCACACAAAGGATCAGACTATCAAATCAGATTTTCACAACTAAGGATCTTTCCCAGAGCCAACCTATACTCATAATTTCAGAGACAAACAACCAAAAGGCACAGGTGAGGGGAGCCTGGGTGGCGCAGTCAGTTAAGTATCCAACTCTTGGTTTAGGCTCAGGTCATGATCTCAGGGTCCTGAGATTGAGCTCTGTGTTAAGCTCCATGCTCAGTATGAGGTCTGTTTGGGATTCTCTCTCTCTCCTTCTGCCCCTCCCCCTGGTCCTGAAAGAAAGACAGAAAGAAAGAAATAGAAAGAAAAGGAAGATTCTTAAAAAAAAAAAAAAAAAGAAGAAGAAGAAGGCACAGGCGAAGCACAGAACAGATGTGGAACCCTGAGTGTGATTCCCCGGCTCCTTTGTTCCCTCACACACATAAATTTTGACCCTGACTAGATGAGGTCTCTAATTGAGGTACACAGATTACTTCACACAGCAGACAGCTCTGTCGTTATGAAACATCTCAATTTTGTATCCCAGATGGTCACCTACCTGATGTAACATTTTCTAAGGACCAAAACCCCATAAATCCATAGATCCTAGGTGTGTGTAACTTAAGCAACCCCAAGCCAAGGACATTCTGCTAAGGAATGTCAGTAACATATTTATCAGGAATTCCCGTTATCAGCATGTATATATGGAAATAAAACCAGATCACCTACCTTTTCTCTATTCTTGGGATCACACCCCTCATTATGGAAGGAGAATTGGATGACAGGCCAGTTACTTTAAGTCCTTCCTCCTCAATACCAAACCTACAGAAAAGTTGAAAGAGTAAAATAAACTCACCGTGATATTGTGACCACATTCAAGAAATGTAACACTAAGCTAACGTTAATCTAATGTAGAGTCCGTATTCAAATGATCCCAATAACGTCTCTTAGCGCTGTGTGTGTTTTTGTTGTTGTTTGTTTNGTCCTGGCTGAGCTGAATCACTGTGTTGGTGCCTAGGGAGAGAGGCAATCTTTGAAGCGCCCAGGCGGTAACCTTTATTTAATTGGCAAGATGGAAATCAATGACACATATGGCATTAACAATTTTAGATTCTGGATTAGTTTGCTGTGATATCTGCTGATCAAGATTAACAATTTTAGATTCTGGATTAGTTCGCTGTGATATCTGCTGATCAAAAAAAAAAAAAAAGATTCAAATAATCTTCAAACCATTTTTTGCATCCAGAAAAGAAATCTCAGTGCATTTGTTCCCTTTCTTAATAAGAATTCAGATACTTAAACTTGCATGCAGAGGGAAAAAACCCTCAGCAATTGCACAAACAGTTATCTAAAAAGATGTGTACAATGAATAAAGCCTGAAGGTTGTGAAACATGACAGGTCATCCCCTGTTTTTTTGTTTTGTTTTGTTTTTGTTTTGTTTGTTTGTTTTTTGCCTAGTCAAGTGATATGTCTATTATTACCTTTTATTTTTACTTTAAACATTTAAAAATCTTAAAGGTAGGCAAAATATTGATCAAGAACCCGAGAAAAAAATCTCCAAACTAAAATAGAGCAATTATTTGGTTTAGTAATTAGTGACATCATTCAGAGTTCAGCACAGGAAACAGAAACCTCTTTAGACATTTTGAGCAGAACAGGATTTCATGTAGGAAATTAAGGGCTTAGAAGATTGTCAGGAAACCTGGAGGAGATGCCACTGAGACCCCAGAGGAGACATCTCAGGGATGAAGACTCTCTTGCAGCTGCACCCCTGACTCCTGACCCCCAGAAGCTGGTGACCGAACCCTGGGATATATCCCTTGTCACTCACATCTCATGACCTCTCTAACCAGGAGAAACGGCAACAGTACTGAGACTTAGCTATAGAATCAACATGATACACTAACTAAAAGTTCACCAAGATGTCCTTCAGCAGGTGAATGGAGAAATAAACTGTGGTCCATCTGGACAACGGAATACTAGTCAGTGCTAAAAAGAAATGAGCTATCACGCGGTGAAAAGACATGGAGGAACCCTAAATGCATCTTACTAAGTGAAAGAAGCCAGTCTGCGAAGCCTGCACACTGTGTGATTCCAACTATATGACATGCTGGAAAAGGCAGAATTATGGAGACAGTCGAAAGATCAGTGGCTGCCAGGAGGTAGAGGGGAAAGTGTGGGGTAAACAGGAGGAATACAGAGGATTTTAGGGCCGTGAAAAGACTCTGTATGATAACTTATTGGTGGATACACATCATTATACATTTATTACAAACCCATAGAACGTACGACACCAAGAGTGAATGGTAATGTAATGTATGGAATCTGGCTGATAATGATATGTCAATGCAGATTCGTCAGTCGTAACAAATGGACCATTCCTGTGAGTGATATTGATAATGGATGTGTGCGGACAGGGGAGATACAGGGAATCTCTGTATCTTCTGCTTAATTTTGCTGTGAACCTAGAACTGCTCTAAAAATAGTCTATTTAAAAAAAAAAAAAACCCAACCTGCCATCATTTGTATAGATCTAGTCCAAATCTTATTTATGAAAAATTTAAAAGCTGACATTCCGTGCTGTCTGAAGAACTTTTTAACTTGAAAAATGGCTGAGCTCACACAAAGGATCAGACTATCAAATCAGATTTTCACAACTAAGGATCTTTCCCAGAGCCAACCTATACTCATAATTTCAGAGACAAACAACCAAAAGGCACAGGTGAGGGGAGCCTGGGTGGCGCAGTCAGTTAAGTATCCAACTCTTGGTTTAGGCTCAGGTCATGATCTCAGGGTCCTGAGATTGAGCTCTGTGTTAAGCTCCATGCTCAGTATGAGGTCTGTTTGGGATTCTCTCTCTCTCCTTCTGCCCCTCCCCCTGGTCCTGAAAGAAAGACAGAAAGAAAGAAATAGAAAGAAAAGGAAGATTCTTAAAAAAAAAAAAAAAAAGAAGAAGAAGAAGGCACAGGCGAAGCACAGAACAGATGTGGAACCCTGAGTGTGATTCCCCGGCTCCTTTGTTCCCTCACACACATAAATTTTGACCCTGACTAGATGAGGTCTCTAATTGAGGTACACAGATTACTTCACACAGCAGACAGCTCTGTCGTTATGAAACATCTCAATTTTGTATCCCAGATGGTCACCTACCTGATGTAACATTTTCTAAGGACCAAAACCCCATAAATCCATAGATCCTAGGTGTGTGTAACTTAAGCAACCCCAAGCCAAGGACATTCTGCTAAGGAATGTCAGTAACATATTTATCAGGAATTCCCGTTATCAGCATGTATATATGGAAATAAAACCAGATCACCTACCTTTTCTCTATTCTTGGGATCACACCCCTCATTATGGAAGGAGAATTGGATGACAGGCCAGTTACTTTAAGTCCTTCCTCCTCAATACCAAACCTACAGAAAAGTTGAAAGAGTAAAATAAACTCACCGCGATATTGTGACCACATTCAAGAAATGTAACACTAAGCTAACGTTAATCTAATGTAGAGTCCGTATTCAAATGATCCCAATAACGTCTCTTAGCGCTGTGTGTGTTTTTGTTGTTGTTTGTTTCTGGTTCAGGATCTACTCAAGGACTGCATACTCCCTTTAGCTGTCATATCTCTCCTCTACACTCCTCTAGTTAGTCTAGTTAGTTCCACCAACCCTTTCTGACTTTTTTGAAATTAATACATTTTGAGAAGCCCAGGTTTTGTAAAGCATTCAGGGGTTTGTATATGTCTGAATGTTTCCTCACACTTTGATGCAGGCTAGATGGTTTTGGAAAAATACAAACAGGTGACCTTTTGTTTTTCTAAGAGTATTACTTCAGGAGACACAGAACGGCAGTTGTCCCACTCTTGGTGGTATTACATTTTTCTCCTTGGTTGAGAAGTCGACCAGATGGGTACCTAGAAGTGTGTTATGATTCTGACTATCTTCGAATTTCCTACTCCATACCACAATTCTTTTCAAACTCTCTCGCGGACAGTGTCCTTATTGGTTTCTAATTCTCCAATCCCATAGTTTTGAAGACCTTAAAAAGCAAACAAAAAAACAAAATTTTTGCCTCCAAACCTGCATGCCAATAATCCCTCCTCTTGTCAGTTTTCAAGGTTTTCCCCTTTATATTATTTCTCAGATATATTCCTTTATCTCCATTATGAAATCATCATCTTAATTTAGTCCTTAAACATCTGTTCTATGAACATTTGGGGCAGATGTTGCTAACTTTGATCAATGCTCTCCTATTTCTTTTTTTTCTTTTTTTTTTAATAAGAATTGNCCTTTATCTCCATTATGAAATCATCATCTTAATTTAGTCCTTAAACATCTGTTCTATGAACATTTGGGGCAGGTGTTGCTAACTTTGATCAATGCTCTCCTATTTCTTTTTTTTCTTTTTTTTTTTATAAGAATTGCTTTTTTAAAAAAATATTTTATTTATTTATTCGACAGAGATAGAGACAGCCAGCGAGAGAGGGAACACAAGCAGGGGGAGTGGGAGAGGAAGAAGCAGGCTCATAGCGGAGGATCCTGATGTGGGGCTCGATCCCATAACGCCGGGATCACGCCCTGAGCCGAGGGCAGACGCTTAACCGCTGTGCCACCCAGGCGCCCCAATGCTCTCCTATTTCATTTTGACTCTTTTCTACCCCGTGGAATATTTTTTGGTCTCCATCTGTAATTCTCCTTAGTGCCTGTATTAGTTTGCTAGGGCTGCTATAACAAAGTACTATCAACGGGGTGGCTCAAGAAACAGAAATGTGTTGTCCCAGAGTTCAAGAGGTTAGCACTCCAAGATCAAGGGGTCAGCAAGGCTGGTTCCCCCTGAGGGCTCTGAGGGACCATTTGTTTCACGCTTGTGGTGCTTTGCTGATAATCCTTGGCATCCTCTGGCTTGTAGAAGCATCGCCCATCTCTGCCTTCTTCTTCCCATGATGTTCTCCCCGTATGTGTCTCTGTTCAAATACCCCCTTCCTTATGAGGACAATAGTCATATTAGATTAGGGGCCCACCCTACTCTAGTATGAACCCGTTTTAAGTGATTACATCTGCAACAACCCTATTTCCAAGCAAGGTTCCCTTCTTAGGTGCTGGGGGTGAAGACTTCCATATATATATGAATTCCGAGGGGGCACAAGTTAATCCACAACAAACCCTCATATAAACTCTTATCTGCTGGGATAGGAGCCACTACTTTATAATTATTTGATCTAGTCAAAACATTGATAATGCTTTGCCTGAAGCCTTTCTTACTTAATCCTGCCCAGTTATTTTCGTTTAGAAGATTCCATTAAAATTCTCTTCAAACTTACTATCTGCTAGAGTAAAATTGGATTTTTATTAATATCTAGAGACATCAATTGTGCTTATGAGCTAATTGGGTGTCACTCATTTTTAAGTGAAAAGAACCCGTTTCATGTAATCATAGGTGGGGCTAAATTCAGGGATGGCATCAAGGTACCGTCTCTCCCTGTTTCTTGCATCTGATTTCTGCCTGCTGTGACTATACTATCAGACTAGATTTTTCCCCATGGCAGCCAATTTGACACCGCCCAGTCCATATTGATATTGTACCTGGTGAACAATATACTGGAAATAAGATCGATATTCCTCTCCAAAAGAGTTCTTGCAGACTCCCGATTTTGCATCCCACTGGCCAAGGGTGGGTCTCGTGTTTGTCCCCGAAGGGATCACTATAGCTATCTCATGGTCATGAAGGTAAACTGTTGAGTGAAGATAAATTTTACTGAAAGGAAACCCAGGCTTTTTTCCTCTCCACAAGCAAGTAATGGATGCAGACAAGGCAAAACCAACCAACAAAAACCAAATAACTCACCACATGTTCACGGTAGCTTATGTTTATGCTTCTCTTATATTTTGATCGGCACCTTCAATAAATGAGAATATGCGTTTTACACAAATCTATTCAAGTTTTGTAATTTCTGCAGTCACTGTGGTGCTGCAGAAAATGAAGTGGATGTAATTCTCCAAATCTTGATTAAGAGTGTTTTCAGGAACATGTCTCTCTAGGGGAAAGTGCAGCTTGCTTTTATCTCCTAGGGATAACATATGGATTAACCAACACTTTGAATATAAAAAGTACAATATAAATGTATCTTTTAATTATGTTTCTGAAAATAATATCTGTTTTTCCTATTAGAAGTAACATCAGGTAACAGAAGTAAAATGTAATGAAATAGACCAGATTAATCATGCTGGGATTGAATAAGAGATTGAAGCAAAATTGCTAGACAGAGACTCTTTCTTCTTGGATACAAAACCCAAATCCAAACATGACTTCAACTTGCTAAAAAATAAATCACGTCCACTTTCTTCACAAGCTTCTTTATGTATTGCAAAAAATGACCTTTAAACTACCTTGAGAGATAGCAGCTGACTAGAAAATTATAGTTATTAGCAGGATAACCAGAAATTAGAGTATGTAGAGTATTGTAAAAAAAATACTAAGAGACAGATGTTAACAATTTGCAACCTCAAAAGACAGCTACAATAAAACCCTATATTGTAGTGTTTCTAAAGGATGATTGGGGGATTCATGATAATAAACTGCACCTAGAAATCTGAATGTGGATAAGTAAAATTACCTTTTTTTGAGAAATGTATCTTAAAGTTTGATTTGTAAAAACCATGGAAAATCACTGATTATATTTATCAAGTATTCACCTCTGCCCCAAAGATTTTAAGTGCAATGTTTCCTTTATTATAAATAACTAAAACGCACACTTATATTTTTTGAAAGACATTCGTAAAATACATAATGATGATAGCCCGTTCACTGTTAACTCTTTGATAGCAGGGCAACGTGAGCCTAAACTGAGTGTTAGAACCATGAGTTACAGACGTCACTATTAATTTCCATTTGATCCTGGGCCAGTTATCCAATAATCATTTTTCTTTTATTCTCAGAGGGAAGCTTCAGAAAAGTTTGCTCTGGGCAAAGGTGGAAGGAAAAACACGAGCTCTGGTTCAGAGAGACTTGATTCTCAACCCACTATGCCACCGAAATCTGCAGAAGCTGATTAAGGTGAGGGTTAAGATCGTGGATTCCAACACCCACCTGCTTGGGTTCAATCCTGGATCTGACTTCTGCTTGCTGTGTGACCTTGCTCTAACTGGTTAGCTTCCTATGCCTGGGTTTCCTAATTCCTCAAATAGAGATGATGGTAATACTTGCCATGAGAGCGATGAGGAGTGAAAGTTTCAATATTTATGAAGGGCTTAAAACATTGCCTGGGGCAGGATTTGCGGTTACCTGCTCTTTGAAAGCTTTTAGGTAACCAAACCCTGTTACCTCTTCAGTGAAATAGAGCTGGGGCGACGTTGTGACATACAGTTTATAAAATACCTAAGTGCTTTACCTGTAGTAGCCACCTAGTGAATGATAGTCATTTCCAAGTGATGAGAATTTTCCATGATGATAGCTGGACAGGGGGCCAGGAGATATTGTATAAATGGCCTGGTTGTCTACCTTGATGACAAGCTTAAGTTTCAAGGATGTCTCTGGAGTATTTTATTTCCACTACTGTCACCATAGAATTTTAATGTTTATTATAAAATTAATATCAATTCAGTAAACATTTATTAACTTATTTTTTGTATGACTTTGTCAGATGCTGAATTGGGAAGCAGANTTTATTTATTTGACAGAGATAGAGACAGCCAGCGAGAGAGGGAACACAAGCAGGGGGAGTGGGAGAGGAAGAAGCAGGCTCACAGCAGAGGAGCCCGACGTGGGGCTCGATCCGAAACCCCGGGATCACGCCCTGAGCCGAAGGCAGACGCTTAACCGCTGTGCCACCCAGGCGCCCCTATTAACTTATTTTTTGTATGCNACTTATTTTTTGTATGACTTTGTCAGATGCTGAATTGGGAAGCAGATGTAAAGAGAAAAACATTTACTTGGCATTTCCACTGGGAATCATGTTTTACCCCTTCCAATCTGTTTAATCCTCATATGTTCCTGGCTTTAGTCAATGGCACCACCATCCCCCTCGCTCCTGAGGACCCCTTCCCTCCTCTCCCTGGTCCTCCATGAGCAACGAAGAGCCAAGCCTTGTCAAGTCTCCGCGTAAGACCTCCAGGCCTGTTACCTCTGCCATAGGCTTGGAGCCCATCGTTTCTTGCTTATACTCTTGATACAGGCTGACGGACACTCCCCTGACACACACCCCCAGCCTTTTCTACTCTTGTCCACTTCTTTGGTGGGTCCAGATTAATGAGAAGATACTCTTCAGACTCCTCAGAATGACACTGGATTCTAAGCTACCATTCCAACAGTTTCTCACTGTTTCTCTGTAGCATCATATTGTCCCTTTGAGTCCATTTTCCTTCTCCCCCTTCTTATGCCTTTACTCATGCTGCTTCCCTTAGGTGGGGAATGTACATGTCTACACATCCACATCCTGCCCACCTTCGGTAGACAATTTCAAAACCTGTCTTGTTCTACGAAGTCTTTTCTAGTTTTCCCCTTCTCTCCTTCTTTGCTCACTCTCTCTCTCAATGTGGAAATGATTTCCATCTTCTCAGAACTCTCCTGAATTTCATTTTTACCTCTCTATTTCACTTATGTTTACCTTGTACTAGATTTATTTTCTACCTTTTGTTCCCTACATTGTAAAATTTGTAAATTCTTAGGCAATAAAATTCAGTCCAATTTGTCTTACTATCTCCATAATGCCTAACAGTGCATATGGACACTCAGAAATACTTAATGATTGAAGAAATAGATAAGGAAAAAAGTTAAGACAGTTATACTCCAGGAGCTCAAAATCTAGTTGAGACTATTATCTATCTGTCTGCCTTTCTATCTATCATCTATCTATCAATCTATCATCTATCTATGTCTATCATCTATAATCTCTCTTTCTGTGTCTCTGTCTCTGTCTCTCTCTCTCTCACACACACACACACAATGACACAAGGCTGACTCTGAAAAGACTAAAAAACAAAACCCCAAAACATGTACAAACATCTTGTTAAACAAGTGTAAGCAAAAGAATACTTTACTCTGGAGAATTTGAGGGTTGTGGGGCTTCTCAGAGGAGAGAGAATTTTAATTGAACTTTGAAGGCAAACTAGAAGACCTAAGCAGATTGGAAAATAAAAGACATTTTAGACTGAGCCAACAATTTGAGCCAAGACCTGGGGGTAGTGAGGGCAGGGCTCTGGTCAGGAAACTGTGTCCAGACTGTTCTCATTGGATGTGTTATGCATGAACTTATTTAAGTCTTATGACTGGGGAGACCCCCAGACTTTTTCTCTTCCACATAGCCTAAGTTGACTTAAAATGATACAACTACTTTCTCATTATGTGGGGACAACTCCATTATTGAATACTATATATTTTTGTGAACTCTAGACCTCTCCTTTTACCGAATGTAATTGATAGTTACTAAAATTTGTGGGAAGAGTTGTGCTCATTTAACATTTTTATTACTCACCATTTTGTTTCATGATAGCAGAGTGAGCTGCAAATCAAACTTAATATATATCAGTATTTTTTTTAGTGGTACACCAAATTTAATTTTAAAAGAGTTAATTTATTTAAGTGTTATGATAGAACATGTAGATTGACAAGCATGAAAAGTTGAGGGGTGAAGTGTTCCTGCACATAAAAATGATGCTTAATAAAGGCTGGCTAACTGGTATAGTGGCCACCCATGACATTGTCCACACTGTATTTCCTCTCTTACCCATCTACAAGGCTATGATGGAAGCCACCGTATTCCAAGAAGACACACACATTCCTGTTCTTGAGTTCTATAAAGCATTCCATTACTTAAAAAAAAAATCCCCTTTTTTTGTTTAACCCTCTTTCAATTGTATCTTGGTCTTTTTCTACCCAAGCAGTTGGAATAAATACAGTTCATCACAACTTGCTTTCTTATATGTGGTTATCCAAAGATATTTTATATACCATTTTAAGAACCCAAATTGAAATTTTACCTCTAGTTATAATTTTCAACTTGTGTGCAGACTTCAAAAACTCTATATGTCCTAGCTATAGGGTGAAGATTATTATTATATAAAGCAAATATTAGGAGATGAAGACTTTCCCCCTGGAAAATAGGAGAGCTTCTATACCCTTTTGAGCTTGGCTGATTTCATCAGATGCTTCTGGATCCCTCCCCCCCCCCCCCCCCGCCCAGGAATAAAGCACTAGTTTTAATATCTTAGCTCTGCCGTGGGGCAAAAAAGATGTCTATATTATGATCATTAATATGAATTTCTCTTCTACCTCGGGCACTCTTTCTTCCTCTATGACCAAACTGTATGAGTGGCGTGAAATTTGGTTAAACCAATGAATCATTTTACAAGGATTTCTGAATTTGAGTTCTATAGGGTTGGGACAGATCCCATTAAGTGGCAGAAGCCATAGATATAAAACTCAGATGCTGTGTGCTGCCATATTCCTCTAAAATAGAGAAATAGTGTAAAAGAAAATGAACTTGACATCTGGAGCAACTAGAAACAAAGCTGGGGGCATCACAATGCCGGATTTCAAGCTGTACTACAAAGCTGTGATCACAAAGACAACATGGTACTGGCACAAAAACAGACACATAGACCAATGGAACAGAATAGAGAACCCAGAAATGGACCCTCGGCTCTTTGGGCAACTAATCTTTGATAAAGCAGGAAAAAACATCCGGTGGAAAAAAGACAGTCTCTTCAATAAATGGTGCTGGGAAAATTGGACAGCTACATGCAAAAGAATGAAACTTGACCACTCTCTCACACCATACACAAAAATAAACTCCAAATGGATGAAAGACCTCAATGTGAGACAGGAATCCATCAAAATTCTAGAGGAGAACATAGGCAACAACTTCTATGACATCGGCCAGAGCAACCTTTTTCACGACACATCGCCAAAGGCAAGAGAAATAAAAGATAAAATGAACTTATGGGACTTTATCAGGATNAAAAAGCTTCTGCACAGTCAAGGAAACAGTCAAAAAAACTAAGAGGCAGCCCACGGAATGGGAGAATATATTTGCAAATGACACTACAGATAAAAAATTGGTATCTAATATCTACAAAGAACTTCTCAAACTCAATACACGAGAAACAAATAAACAAATCATAAAATGGGCAGAAGATATGAACAGACACTTTTCCAATGAAGACATACAAATGGCTAACAGACACATGAAAAAATGTTCAAAATCATTAGCCATCAGGGAAATTCAAATCAAAACCACACTGAGATACCACCTTACGCCAGTTAGAATGGCAAAGATAGACAAGGCAAGAAACAACAATTGTTGGAGAGGATGTGGAGAAAGGGGATCCCTCCTACATTGTTGGTGGGAATGCAAGTTGGTACAGCCACTCTGGAAAACAGTGTGGAGGTCCCTTAAAAAGTTAAAAATTGAACTACCCTATGACCCAGCCATTGCACTACTGGGTGTTTACCCCAAAGATACAGACGTAGTAAAGAGAAGGGCCATATGCACCCCAATGTTCATAGCTGCATTGTCCACAATAGCCAAATCATGGAAGGAGCCGAGATGCCCTTCAACAGATGACTGGATTAAGAAGCTGTGGTCCATATATACAATGGAATATTACTCAGCTATCAGAAAGAACGAATTCTCAACATTTGCTGCAACATGGACGGCACTGGAGGAGATAATGCTAAGTGAAATAAGTCAAGCAGAGAAAGACAATTATCATATGATTTCTCTCATCTATGGAACATAAGAACTAGGAGGATCGGTAGGGGAAGAAAGGGATAAAGAAAAGGGGGGTAATCAGAAGGGGGAATGAAACATGAGAGACTATGGACTATGAGAAACAAACTGAAGACTTCAGAGGGGAGGGGGTGGGGGAATGGGATAGACTGGTGATGGGTAGTAAGGAGGGCACGTATTGCATGGTGCACTGGGTGTTATACGCGACTAATGAATCATCGAACTTTACATTGGAAACCGGAGATGTACTGTATGGTGACTAACATAATATAATAAAAAATCATAAAAAAAAAAAAAGAAACGAAAGATGGAAAGAGGTGAACTTACAATTCCAGGTCACAGTTGATCCCAGGTCCCGCAACACTTTGTCTTTCCACTAGTCGGGGTTCTAACTGTGGATTACACTAGTAATATACTCCCCCTTCTGCTTGAACATGTTGCAGGGATATCTGTCATTTGTGACCATACTTCTATAAAATCTCTGACTCATCCTGGGAGTCAGGAAGCTGGCGCTAGACACATGAGTGGAGAAAAACTGGCTTAGAGTGTCGGAATGTGGAGCAAATGACGACTGGTGGCAGTGCTTGAGCTCGAAAGAGGCAGACCAAAAGCAAATTACCTGACCTGAAGCGAAGGGCCCAGAATGACCATTGGGTTTGGGTAATCAAGAAGCAGACGCTAGGAAAGAGGTTCCTGTGTGGGCAGGAGGGGTCTGTGGCTTCATCCAGGGGTGGGAAGGGAGCATGAAGATCCCAAGCCAGCTCTGATGCTTAAGGATTGACTCCAATGCAAATCCTTCCTTTCAGCAGTGCACAGAAGGGGGGGGATGAGAAACTAAGTGTAGGTTACGGTTTGGGAAATAATATAGTAGAAAAAGCAACAGGTAACTTCTTTTTCTCATACCTGGGAAATGAACCAACATCATCCAATCAGTCAATCCATATGGCCCTGAACATTGTTAACAAATATGTAACTGTAAGAGAGCCAAGTAAAGCCCTGTGCCATTTTAATGATGCAATTGGCATTCCCTTAGAGCATTGATATTTCAGAATATGTTGACATGAACTAAAGAATCTGGAAAAAAAAATCACAAACCAGAATATTGCAATCTATAATCTGAAGTAGACACTTGGCCCAAGTTCTTCTTGAGAAGTCCAAATGCCAGCCATTTTAGGGCTCTAGGGTCCGGCTGTACCCTTAGTTTTTGATGTTAGCTGCAAAGCAGACGTCAGAGGTATCAGAGGGCAGAGTTAAATGCTTTATGTGTTTGAGGAAAATAAAACCTGCTCAGTTGCACAACTGACTGACACAGAATTATGAAACACCTCATGATTTAGTTCGGTGGAAACTGCCAGAAACTTCTCTCCTAAAATTCCCATCTTACCTTAAGAGATGAAGCAATACAAGGTGTTTTTGGATGACATGCCTTAACTTTTCCAATTAGTTTACTGAGAGCCTATAAATCATGACTAGTTTTCATTTTTCACCCTGGTGGGTACCCCTCTGTCTGGTTACATCCTGGGGTGGAAGACCTCTCCTCTTCCCCAGATGTATTTGGAATGCAGTAATTCCCTCACTCTTCCCTATCACTAATTGCCTTGTCTCTTAAAGCAGGCAATTGCAAGCTGAGTGCATGGGAGGATGTGACTATGGGGCCTTATTAAATCAGGGCCCGTCAAGTTAGAAGGCGTGGCATATCTTATGTCTACATTTCTGACCTTGGACTTGCTTAGCTAGATTCCTGACCCTGAACTTGCTTTATGGTCCGTGGCATTAATTATGACTGCATGAAAATTAAAAGAAGGAAGGAAGGAAGGGAGGAAGGAAGGAAAGAAGGAAGGAAGGGAAGAAGGAAGGAAGGAAAGGAAGGAACAAAGGAAAGAAGGAAGGAAAGAAGGGGGGAAGGGAGAAAGGAAGAAAGGGAGGAAGGGAAACAACTCTAAAATATTTGACCCAAAGTAGTGTTTGGGAACTTTACTTGGATTCCATGGTTTGGTTTGTGTTCAAATGGTGAAGCATTTAATTTTTCCACTTTCTCCGGTCTTACAATTGCTCCCTTATCAAGAGAATATCACTTTCCCATAATCCTTAGAATCCTTTTCATATAATATACTGAGGTTAAGAACATGCTAATTTAAAATAAGTGGANTTATGCTGTGCTCACCACAAGTGTCGCTACCAGCTGTCACCATAGACGTTATTAGAATATCATGGACTATATTCCCTATGCTGTGCCTTTCATCCCTGTGACTTATTCACAGCCCCACCTTTTTAGGAGTAACTTGAATATTGGAAACTCTGCCTTTCTCGATACCAGATAATNCCGGTCTTACAATTGCTCCCTTATCAAGAGAATATCACTTTCCCATAATCCTTAGAATCCTTTTCATATAATATACTGAGGTTAAGAACATGCTAATTTAAAATAAGTGGAAATTTAAATTACTTAACATTTGTATATGATTAGCACACAGAGCTCTACACATACATTTCTTTCTTTTTTTTAAAAGAACTTTTTAAAAAAATTTTATTTATTTATTTGACAGAGATAGAGACAGCCAGCAAGAGAGAGAACACAAGCAGGGGGAGTGGGAGAGGAAGAAGCAGGCTCTTAGCAGAGGAGCCTGATGTGGGGCTCGATCCCATAACGCCGGGATCACGCCCTGAGCAGAAGGCAGACACATAACGGTTGTGCCACCCAGGCGCCCCTCTACACATACATTTCTGACAGCCGCCCTGTGCAGTAAGAATTCACTTATCAAGGTAAGCAGGCCTGCTTTATCGTGCTGGCCTCAGACAGGAATTATAGGAGTTATATCCATCTTAAATTCTTTTCCAGGGGGTGGGGAACGTGGTAGGGCTTAAAATCCATATAAATGAATGTGAGGCAAGTTTGAAACCCGCAAGCCTGCTTCTATAGAGGGAGCTCTATACTCTACAGGCGGAGAGATTGCATTTCTGATTTTATTAATCACAAAGGAGGCACATGCTTAGCCAGCCGAAACTGGTTTTATTAGTGAATATACATTCCTTNAGGTGAGTAATGGTGAGGGATCAGGCAGATGTGGTCTAGAGTTACACCAGCCACTTTTCAGTGGACTCCGGTAGGACTCCAGTAGGACTCCATGTACGTTATTCAGCTTCTGAGACTCACTTATCCATCTGCTCAATGGCATTAATCATATGCCTTTCTCCTAGAGTTAGATGAGATAACACTTACCACATAGTAACTTGCTAAAGAAATAATGGCCACCACATCCCAGCATCATCCTTTTCATTCCTACAGCATGAATGCCAGCACTATACTGGGAAAGAGACTTCATGATTTTTAGCCTTTCTGTCTCTCTTCCATTAGGTCCTGATGCTTCTGCACACAGGAAACTGGAAATGGTCTTCTTGCCTTGGGTTTGCGTGGACTTAATCTTGCATTAAATGTTGTAATCGTCTTCATTCACCTATCCGGGCTCCTAAACCTCACGTTACAGGTACACACAGGCAACATCCTCTTCCACACGGCTTCCTGTGTGGCTTCACAGCAATCTGTACCTTTCACATGAGATCTTCAAATTGCTACATTTCGTTGAAATTATGTGCATATAAATCTATCTTCCCCACCAGACTGGAAGCCCAAGGTCAGGGATTGTCATACCAGTGCCTGATACAGGGAGGCTTTTGTTCCAAATATGATTTTAGGGTGTTTTAAGCTCAGTGTTGGGATAGGTGGAGCTTTACAAATCCTTTTCTTCAGGGTGCCTGGATGGCTCAGTCAGTTAAATGTCTGCCTTCAGCCNAGCTCTATACTCTACAGGCGGAGAGATTGCATTTCTGATTTTATTAATCACAAAGGAGGCACATGCTTAGCCAGCCGAAACTGGTTTTATTAGTGAATATACATTCCTTCACCTAGGTTTATAGTCTGCATTCTAAAAGTGTTTTATATTCTTCCTTCTACTTATGGCTGTTCAGAGTGACTGAGCTCCAACCCAGTCCTTGTGAATTCACCAACAAACACATTTAGTTGAAGAAGAGAGTAATGCTAGTCTTTCTGAAGGGGTCTGTGGGATGCCACACACTTCTGGGTGAAAGCAGAATCCAAAGTAGCAAATATTTTCTGAAGGGTTGATCCCCTTATGCCTCTAAGCACTGATGAGATTGATTGGATTTTACATTCCTCGGCTGGATGTTTCCTTGTTTTGTTCTAATACTGTGGAGAGGAAGTAGCAGGACTGCAGTTCTGAGCCCCCAGTGGCTTGACTTGATCCTACCCAGAATTCCACTGAAGGGACACATGATGAGTGATGGGATCATAAATCCCAGCCAGCAGAGGAGGGAGAGACCGGGCTGACACATCACCTCTGAGGACTGGGCTGCAGACTCCCAACTGATTTATTTGCCCATTTCCCCTCATTATGAAAGATGGATATGGTTTAGCTCAAACATTTTATAGAGGCATTTGATCAGGGTGAACCAGTTTCGGGGGGAAGAGACTTCCGTCTTTATTCTGTTTCTTGCTCTCCAAAAGCTATTGTCTTTTAATCTAGATGTAGCCACCAGGCCTCCCTCAACTGATTATTATTTTTTTCTTAGAAATAAAAAAAATACAGAACTTTATAAGCCTTTTTCTTTTTTTTATGCCACTTTTTTCTTTGGAAGTATGCTTGACACACAATGCTACACTAATTTCAGGCGTACAACCTAGTGGTTTGACAAGTGTACGTTATGCTGTGCTCACCACAAGTGTCGCTACCAGCTGTCACCATAGACGTTATTAGAATATCATGGACTATATTCCCTATGCTGTGCCTTTCATCCCTGTGACTTATTCACAGCCCCACCTTTTTAGGAGTAACTTGAATATTGGAAACTCTGCCTTTCTCGATACCAGATAATGGTTAAGGTGAGTAATGGTGAGGGATCAGGCAGATGTGGTCTAGAGTTACACCAGCCACTTTTCAGTGGACTCCGGTAGGACTCCAGTAGGACTCCATGTACGTTATTCAGCTTCTGAGACTCACTTATCCATCTGCTCAATGGCATTAATCATATGCCTTTCTCCTAGAGTTAGATGAGATAACACTTACCACATAGTAACTTGCTAAAGAAATAATGGCCACCACATCCCAGCATCATCCTTTTCATTCCTACAGCATGAATGCCAGCACTATACTGGGAAAGAGACTTCATGATTTTTAGCCTTTCTGTCTCTCTTCCATTAGGTCCTGATGCTTCTGCACACAGGAAACTGGAAATGGTCTTCTTGCCTTGGGTTTGCGTGGACTTAATCTTGCATTAAATGTTGTAATCGTCTTCATTCACCTATCCGGGCTCCTAAACCTCACGTTACAGGTACACACAGGCAACATCCTCTTCCACACGGCTTCCTGTGTGGCTTCACAGCAATCTGTACCTTTCACATGAGATCTTCAAATTGCTACATTTCGTTGAAATTATGTGCATATAAATCTATCTTCCCCACCAGACTGGAAGCCCAAGGTCAGGGATTGTCATACCAGTGCCTGATACAGGGAGGTTTTTGTTCCAAATATGATTTTAGGGTGTTTTAAGCTCAGTGTTGGGATAGGAGGAGCTTTACAAATCCTTTTCTTCAGGGTGCCTGGATGGCTCAGTCAGTTAAATGTCTGCCTTCGGCTGGGGTCATGATCCTGGGGTCTTGGGATGGAGCCCTGCTCAGTGGAGAGCCTGCTTCTCTTTCCCTCTGCTGCTCTCCCTGCTTGTGCCTGCTCTTTCTCTCTGTCAAATAAATAAAAAATCTTAAAAAAAATCACTTTCTACATGTATCTGAATACAAGAAAAGCAAATGTCTAATATAGTTACAGATGGTTCTATATGGAAATATTTATAGATATGTGTGTATCCATAGATTAATACATACACATGTGTTCGCTCTGTCAACTAAGGAGACATAAAGAAAAAACAGCCCAGTAACAATGGGCGCTCCTAGCATCCAGATGTTGATTTCTAATATTATTCTCTAATAAAAGGAACCACGGCTCCCTGGAGAAATGACTGATTTTACAACTGGGGCAGGACATACACAAGATGAAGCAACTTACAGAGCCTGAAAATAAGGAAGTGTTAACATACACACACATGCACACACACACACACAGCTGGAGTATGTCAGAGGGGCACAAGAACCACCTGAAAGAGCTCCCAGTGGCCAGAAGCTGGAATAATTTGACCAAAAAATTATCAAGGTCGTGTTAGATTGCAACTCAAAGTTGTAATAAATATCCAAGAATCTGATGTAAATTATTGATTAATGGGGGGAAAGCGACAACTCTCCTGAGTGTAAGAATTTATGTAGATACTCCATCCTAAAGGAGTAGGGGGGATAACTCACCGCTCTAAGCGTGGGCTTTTTCTAGAGACTTCCTCCCAGCGAGCACAGTATGGGAAGGGAGGGGAACAGCGGAGTAACTTCTCAGTAGAGGAACCAGCCGAACACCACTTTCGCCAGGTCGCCAAGGTCAATGTTAACAGTGATAAACCATGTTGACAGTGTGCACCTTTCATGTGATAGGATGCAAATGGCGCTTCACCTCTGTAATCTTCCTTCCTGAAACCCATAATTCAAGTCTAATCATGAAAAAAAAATTAGACAAATTCCAATAGCGAGACATCCTACAAAATACCGGACCACTACTCCCCAAAACTGTTAAGGTCATCAAAAGCAAGGGAAGTCTGAGAAGCTGTCATAGCCAAGAGTAGCCTGAGCTTAAATGTAATGTGGTCTCCTGGCTGAGATCCTGGAATAGAGAAAGGACGTTTGGTAAAAACTAAGGCAATCTGCATAAAGCATGGACTTTAGTCAATGATAATATATCAGTGTTGGTTCATTAATGGTAATGAATGCATCATACCCACGTGAGATGTGAATAATAGGGGCAACTGAGTGGGGATTAGATGAGAACTTTCTGAACCATCTTAATTTTTCTGTAAACCTAAAACTGCTCTAAAAAATTAAGTCTATTGAAAATGGCTAAATAAAAAAATGAATAAAGCAAATGAGAGGAATAAACTCAGGATTAGCTGACTAATATAGACGAGATACTACTTTCTTAATACGATGTCCCTTTCCCTGCCTCGGGGTCATTCAGGTGAATGAATTTATGCCCCTAATTAGGTCAATAATTGCCTCTACCTTCTGCTTCATGGCGTGTATGTGGACAGGAGTGGAATGAAGATGCTTCACATGGAACCCTTCCTACAATAAGGATAATATGTTACAACAACAGTCAGAGTTTTTGTTTTGTTTCTGTGTGTGTGTGTCATCGTTGCTTTTTTAATCAGAGGCTTCATGACTTAATACACATTTCCTCTGCTCCCTGCTTAGTCCAGACTGGTGTCCTGGGCATGAGAGATGAATATCCCAATTTTCTGTAAGATCTGACTCAGCAGTGAACACATATTCTTGGTGTGAAGCATTGAATGAATTAGAATGGCCCTTTAATATTGTGCAAACCAGTAAGATAGGTGAGAGAAGGCCAAGCACCAACCTGCTTTCAGTGAGTTTGGGCAGGGAGCGGTGTTTTGTTGGACTCACATCAACCAGGAAGGGATGTAGATGCTGGCTGAAGAAGCCATGGCATTCCGTGTAAGAAGGTCTGTTCTGCTGTGTTGCCATGCCCACAGCCAGCGACTTACTTCCTAGACAATAAATATTTTGGTTCAAGCTGGAATTGCTGAAGTTAGCACTCTGAACCAACTTGATAAGGAAGATGGAAAGTTAGCTTGCAGCTCTCAAGTGACCCTGCTCCTAGAGTCATACTTAATTTCATATACACGGTTCTGCATCCTGGCTTGAAGAGAGCTCCGTCTGAGTCCTTCTGATAAACAGTGGTGTGGGAGAAAGGCAGAGGATGTCTGCGTGACAGGGTGGCCCGGGTCAGCAAATTAATGTTCCTTCTTGGGGCCAGGGATGGTCAGGAGAAGGATTAGTTCTGACCTTGAGGGTTTTACACTGGGGGGCTGAGGAGGTGGTCCAACATGGAGAAAAACAAAAGAGAGGAAACCATAGCCATTTTGATCGGATTCCTGGATGCATTTGCTTTCCTGTTTAAGCTAATATTCTTTCCCAGTCAGGTAGGCAAAGCATCTGGGATTGGCTGAATGCCTTTAATTTTTAAACATTGGTAGAGATGTCAGGTAAACACATCGTGAAGTGCAAGAACCTTGGTGAAGATTACATTCTTAATTTCTTCCACCTATGCAGTGCCTTCAGCTTTCCAGACTGCTCATGTGAAACAGCAGTCACCCCCTCCTGGCTCCAGCCAATATCTTCTCCCGTTTTCCTTCAGGAAAAAGTCAACACTACGTGAAATGGCTTTGAATTGCCTTGGAAAACCAACTCTCCACAACTGCGTATCTAGATGGGAGTAGGTGGTCGGGGGGGGAGTGGGGTGCGGTAAACAGCACAGGGTCTGGGCAGCACCCACCAGGCCCCTGCATGCAAAATGAAGAGGGGGCTTTTTTAAAAAAGTTATTAAAATTTGTGAGGGGAGGACAGCAGAATTTGAAGCCACGTAGGCCTTCATGAAGCTAACCCTGTTCTGGACTAACGCAAAGGAACTCTAATTGTGGCGCTTTGGGCAAGGATCTCACATTCTTTGACTCGAGTTTCTTTATGTGTAAAATAATAATGAGAGTACCCACCTCATTTTTAGAGTATTCAGTGAGACAATGGATGCAAAGAACAAAGCACATTGTACTGTGCAGTAGGCGTTCACTAACTTAATGGTAATAAAATGGCCTGAATAATCATAGTACAGGCGAGAAGGGAGAGGCAGGAATCAGGGGTTGGGTTGGCAGCACCGAAGAATCCCTCGCCTGGGCCCTCCCACCTGTGCAGACACGCGTGGTCGGGAGAAATGGAGTCTCTGCTCAGCTGTCGTGTGCCCCACCTCGGCTGGCTGCCGCTGGCCACTTCCCACCTGCAGGCCTCAGAAGAGGCCATCTGGAACTGGCATTTGACACCGCTCGCAGCATAGAAAAGACCAGAAAGCGGGGTCAGGAAACTGCTACAGCGGTCACTCCTTGACAAGGGCATGTGTTTCCATTTACTACAGTCTTGTTCCTGTAGAATCCCAGTCCCGCAGTATGCTCTGAAATTTCCTGAGGGCCTTGTGCTTGACCTCCACACCTGGGTCTGCTGAGCTGACTTCCTGCTGTTGCCGCCTGCCCTCCGGCCTGCCCGTCCACCCCCTTGGTGACCCTCGGAGGGCCAGACCTCATAGCGTGTGTGCCCTGTGGCCTTCTTGTCTCTACACTCTCTCTGACCCGATGCCGTGACGTCTGTATTTGCCCTCAGGCTGCCTGTCGACTCTGTCTGTGGCCCTCTGCATCAGCCCAATGTCTTCCAGTTTTGGCCGCTTGCCCAGAACAGTGACCCTCAGCTGCCTGGGGCCTGTCCACTGATGCCTCACAACACATCGGCAGAATGCTGCCCGTTTACCACCCCCCAGACCAGCCCTGCTCCCTCAGGGGTCTCATAAGGACACAGAACAATGTCTAGTGGGAACTTCTCCACCTGCCTTGATTCATTCAGTTTAATCACCAACAGTGTCAGTCACTGAGCTGCAGTCCAGGACACTGAAGAGAGCTGTTCTCCAGCCCGTGGGGAGTCCTCCTCCCTTCCCCTGCCTGTGGGAAGGCAGAATGGTTGGGGCATTCTTTCCTTTGGGGTCAGCAAGAGTTCTCCATGAACATGCCTCTTTGTTCTTTATGGTTTAGTTATATTCTTAAAAAAAAGAAAAATTCAAGGAGGCTTAGTACAGAATTAACCCTTTGGGATTATATATTAGTTGACAATCCTTAATACTACACCATTTATTTTTCATTTGGTAGATATTGTGGCAGTGAGCCAAACTGCAGTGGAAAGATTAATAGCCAATCTACCCCTGCTTTTGCTGTGTTTAATACAGCTGGAGTAGTATGAGCCGCTCTCACTCACCAATGGGTGCTAATCTCCAGCAGAAGCAACCAGCGTGCTTCAGAATGTGTGTCTTTGGATACTGGGAAATTATTCCAAGCACAGGTTTTTCTGACAGTCACAAAGTCCCTACAGTGTGGTCCGGGCAACCTGACAGTTTGCAGGAGTCTTAGAGTAGTCTCCACCTTGGAGTCCCTCAAAGAAGTGATAATGTTAAAATCATCTTGCTTCACTCACCAGCAATGTAGGATGGCATGATCACTCTCTCCTTGAAGCCCTTCTTCCACTTGCTGGGACATCTCTTTCTGATTTCTCTCCTGTGTCCCAGGCTCCTTGTTTTCTGTGTCCTTGCAGTTCCTTCTCACATCCCAGGTCACTAAATACTGAAATTCCCCTTAGCTTGGTGCTGGGAGAAATCTTCCATTTGCTTCTTAGGGTTCTGACTCCACTTCCTCCTTCTCCAACTGGCTCCGTGCCCTGGACACTGACCTTGTAGATTACAGAACAATGTAATCTACAGTGCCCGTTAAGAGTTGAATTGTGCCTCCAACAAATTCCTATGTTAACATACCAATCTCCAGTATCTTAGAATATGAATTTGTTAGAAATAAGGTCACAGCAGATGTAAGTAGTTTAAATGAAGTCATACTAGTAAGGGTGGACTTCTAATCCAATGTGACTAGTGTCCTTAGAAAAAGGGGAAGTTTAGACGTAGATAAGCTCACAGGGAGAATGACATGTGAACATGAAGGCAGAGATCAGGGTGATGCATCTACAAGCCACAGAACACCCAGACTGACAGCAACCACCAGAGACGAAATAATAGCCAAAGAACGGATTGTCTCTCACAGCCTTTAGAAAGAACCAGCCCTGCAAGCTCTTGGTCTTGAACTTCTATCTTCAGAATGGTAAAACACTAAATTCTTGCCCTTTAAGCCAGTTTGTGTTGCTTTGTTACAACAGCCCTAGCAAATTAATACAGTGCTTCTTGTTTCTGGTTGGATTGGGCCCATGGGGATCTGGTAGGAGACTGGAGGGAGAAAGGAGGGTGGGTCAGGCCCTGTAGGCCCCCAGCTCCCTCCTAGTGAGTTGGCACTGGATTAACTGTCTCCTGGTGCTCTTCTCATGAGGTCAGGCAAAGCACTGCATTGGTTCCCATGTCAGCCTTTTCAGGGGTGTAGTGGCTGTGCTGCCGCTAGCCTGAGGGCCATGATGTGCTTGGTGATTGCCCTACACCTTCCCACACCTTTGAAATCTATTCCTGTGTAAATAAACCTTTTCCAATTTATCCTAAAGTTGAACACGCCATCTGTTTTGTGTTGGTATGCTGACTCATACAGACCTCCTCTCCTTCCCACACATGCTCCCTTCCTCCCTTGATCATCTCCTCCTGGGGCACGGCTGTAAATACTATCTCTAGTCTGGAGATAGTGTTTCCAGTGAATTCCAGACTTCCCTAGTTGTTCCCTTAGTTCTTTAATAGGCATCATAAACCCTTACCCATCCAAAGTCAAATGTTTGATATCAAGCAATGCACCCCCTGCATCCATCCCAAACTTGGCCTCTGGTAGTTCAGGTAAAAAATCTTGGAGTAACATAGATTTTTGTTATTTCAAGGTTATGTCACTGATCTACCACATTCAATAGATAGGGACATCCTATTGACTCTGTATTAAAATCTATCTATCTATCTATCTATCTATCTATCTATCTATCTACATCTATCTATCTGTCCATCTATCTCCAATGTGGAGAAACTGGAAAACTTGTTTCTGCTGGTGGGCATGTGAAATGGTGCAGGTGCTGTGGAAAATAGTTTGGGGGTTTCTCAAAAGGTTAAAAATAGAACTACCTTATGATGCAACAATTCCACTTCAAGTTATACATTCAAAATAATTGAAATCAGGGACTTGAACAGATATTTGTATGCCAGGGTTTATAGCATTATTATTGAAAATAGTCAAAAGGTAAAAGAACCCAAGTGTTTATTGACAGAAAAAAATAGATTAAAAACTGTGCTATATATCTAAAATGGAATATTATTTAACCATAAAAATAAAGCAATTTTGATACATGCTACAACATGGAAAGACCTTGAAACATTGATTAGTGAAATAAACCAGAAGGACAAGTATGATTCTACTTACAAGAGATTCCTAGAAAAGGCAAATTCATGGAGACAGAAAGTAGAATGGTGGTTAACGGGGTTGGGGGAAGAGGAAATGAGACAGTTCTTGTTTAATGGATCCAGAATTTCTCTCAAGGATGATGAAAAACTTTTGGGTATAGATAGTGGTGATGGTTACACAACATAGTGAACATATTTAATGCAACTCAATTGTATACTTACAAACAATTAAAATGAGAAACAGTACGGTATGTATATTTTACCACAACAAAAATAATTTAAAATACATGTATCTAGGATTTGAGCCCTTCTCACCATTTCCAATATTACCCTGTCTGTCCCATTCACCATCATGTCTCATGCGGATTATTGCAGTAACCCCCTTAAGAGTCTTCCTGTTTGTACACTCCCCTCCCCCACAGCCTGTTCTCCATGCAAAACCCAGAGCGATTTTGTTAACATCCAGATAATCCAGGTTACTTCCTTCTTCTGCTTAATACCCCAGGAGCTTTTAATCTCTTTTAGTGTAGAAGTCAAGATCCCATGCCAGCCAAAGAGGCTCTCCATGGTTGGATCTCTGTCGTCTCTAGGTCTTACCTCCTTCTCTTTCCCTCCTCACTCTGCCCTGGCCAGTCTGGCTTCCTTTCTGTTCCCTGAACACACCCAGTATGCCCCCGCTGAAAGCTTCCTGTTCAACTCTCTCCTCATTACTGAGACCTTCCATGACACCCTCCACAAATTAGTACTCACACCCTACCTCAGTACTCCTTGTCTAACTATCCTGCTGTATTTTTCTCCTTAGAAATAAGATCAGATAGTATTGCCTACTTGTTTATTGTCTGTATTTCTCTCCTCATCACCATCCTTGAAGGTAGGGACATTGCTCACTGGTTTCTCCTCTGCAGTTAGAATGTGCCCATGGTAGGCCCTTAATAAATATGTATTAAATGAATCAATGAAGGCAAGATGTATGCTTCTGCTCCTGACCAGGATGAATAATTAATAAAATCAATAAAAATCTACACATTCCCTTATTGTCTTGTATTTCTGACGTTTAGCTCATTATTTTTGATGAGCTTTTTTTCCTTCTTCTTCTTTCCTTTCCATGGGGAGGAGGAGCACATGGAGGAGGTGAGCCACAGAGCCTTGAGGTAAGCTATATCTCATTCTACCTGGTCTGTTTTACTTAGCTCTCCACTCTCATAGCTTTCTTTTTCCCATGTATCATTCTAAACCTCAGCAGGACTGGGCTTTACCTGAAGTTCCTCTAATGAACTGGGCTCTCCCTGACTCCTGGCCCTTTACTCAGTGTATTAGTCAGGGTTGTCCATAGAAATAGAATGCATGTGTGTGTGTGTGTGTGTGTGTATAAATGCAAATATTTATATATATATAAGTTATATATGTATAAAGACCTCGCTTTATATATAAAGAGATCTGTTATAAAGAAATGCCTTGGGGCTCCTGGGTTGCTTGGTCAGTTAAGCATCCGACTCTTGATTTTGGCTCAGGTCATGATCTCAGGGTCATGAGATCAAGCCCCACCTTGAGCCCCATGTTGGGGTCAATATGGAGTCTAATTGAGATTTTCTTTCTCCCCTCCCTCTACCCCTCCCTCGGCTCTCTCTCCCTCTCAAATAAATAAATAAAATCTCAAAAAAAAAAAATTGCCTCATGTGATCATGGTGGTCGAGGAATCCCAAGATCTGCAGTGGATGAGCTGGAGATCTGGGAGGCCTGATGGTATATGCTCCAGCCTGAAAGCCAGCAGGGTTGAGAGCCAAGAAGAGTGGGGAGGCAGGAAAACACTGATGTCACAGCTGGAAGGCAGTCAGGTGGGAGGAATACTTTCTTACTCACAAGAGGGACAGACTTCTAGCTAGTTCTATTCAGGCCTTCAACAGACTGGATGAGGTCCACCCACCCACGTAGGGAGGGCAGTCTACTTTACTGGGTCTACTGATTCAAACATTAATCTTATCTAAAGACATCTTATGGACACACTCAGAGTAATGCTTGACAAAATATTTGGGCACCCCAGTCAGTCAACCTGACATAAAAATTAACTGCTCCTGAAACCTTTGTACTTTCCCAAGTGATGAGAGCAATAAAGGGGTATTTTGTTATGTTAGTGAGGTGACTTTTGGAATGGCCCTAGGTTACCTGAGGTGGGGAGGGGGGGCTGGTCACCCAAGGAAACAACTGTGTGATTAGAGGGTTGGAACTGTCAGTCCCACCCCCTGACTTCTGGGGAGAGGAGGACTGGAAGTTGAATCAATTGCCAATGACCAATATTGACTTAATCATGCCTCTGTAATGAAGTCTCCATAAAAAACCCCAAAAGGACAAGGTTTGGAGAGCTTTGGGTGGGTGAACATGTGAAAATATGGGGGGAGAGGCACATTCAGAGAGAGCATCAAAGCTCCATGCCCCATGCACCTCTTTCATCTGGCTGTTTTTTGGTGAGATCTTTTTTTTATAATAAACTGGTAATCTAATAAGTAAAGTGCTTCTCTGAGTTTGGTGAGCTGCTCTAGCAAATTAACTAAACCCAGGGAGAGGGGCACTGGAATCTTCAATCTGCAGCTTCTTTTTAGCCTGTCCAGTCAGAAGCCCAGGTGACAACCTGGACTTCAATTGTCTTCTGAAGTTGAGTGTTGGGTTGAGGCAGTCTTTGTGGGACTGAGCCCTTAACATGTGGAATCTGGAGCTACCTCTGGGTAGATGGTGTCAGAAATTGAGCTGATCTGTAGGTCACTCAGCTCGTGTTGGAGAATGTCTTAGGTGTGAGGGAGAACCACCCCCATACATTGAAATCGGGTGCAGAATCATTGGTGCTCTTGGAGCAAACTCCTTCTTTCTATAATGATTCTGCCCCTCTAGACTGCAATTTTAGATTGGCTTAGGAAGTGGATTTTTCTGTGGATAATAGCATCCTAGGGCCTGGCATAAAGCCTGGAGCAGATGAGGTACTCCAGGAAAAAAGACTTTTTTCAAATGTGTACATGAATGGTGGTCCACCATGGGCCTAGAATCCCAAATCCCTTTCAGTTGGGAATATGAGCAATGGATTCTGAGTGAAGGGAAGGAGATGTGGAGTTGTGTAGTGTGATAGGATCTTGTTAACTCCAAGGCAAAATGGGAGAGATTGTGTGAATTATGTAGCAGTTTTGAGCAACCATTACACAGTTTCATTGAATTAGGGAAACCTCAAAGAACCCAGGTTCTGATGGGTCTTTCAGGGACCTCATACTTCAATTCTGACTTTATCCTTCCATTTAAGTGCTGAAAATGGGCCAGCAGCTTCAATATAATGCGGGCTGTGTCAGAAATTCAGAATCTCAGGACCCATCTCAAACCTCCTGAATCAGAATCTGCAATCTAATGTGATCTCCAGGTGATGTGAGAAGTTTGGAAAGCTCTGAGTTATGCCACTAACAAGCTGTATGAATTGGGGAAAGTTACTTCAGGTCTAGACCAAAACTTTCCTCATCTGTAAAGAGGGAACAGTGATACTTAAGATTGTTATAATAGCCACCTGAGATTTTTATTGCTAGTTGCAGTGCAAGGAGTGTGATTGAAACTCAGTGGGGTTGAGTTCTCCTTTAATTATGGAAACCATGGGTAAATGACAGTGGGCAGGACAGATCACTGGACGGATCACTGTGTTTCCTTCTCCAGATGCCTTCACAGTATTGTGCTCTCCACATTACTGATGTTCGTGGGATTTTAATCTCACTTTTGTTTAATTCCCAGTGAATTACATATAAAGAAAATGGTCAGTACCACACGGTGTGCCTATCAATCGTTTCTTTGCTCTGAATATTGCTTTCTTATACTTCTGGGCTCTATTTTAGATATTTTATTGAATGTTTACCAATATTTATTGGATACTAATTATACATTAAGACCTTTGCTGGATGCTATTGCAGACTCAGAAGATTTAAAAAGGCAAGCACTTTATCCCGGGTGAATCTGTAATATATTAGAAGAATATAAACATATATAAATTAAGTCAGACATTGAGAAGTGCTGAGGTGTTGAGAAGTTTAGGAAATGGAAACATTTCTTATTGGTATATATCTTATGTTTCTATAGTAGCTGTTGTTCCAATATATTCCTCATTATGGAAATAAATATTTAATGAAAGATAGCCTGGCTCACCCTACAGAATTAATGTTCACTTTTTACTGTGCTTTTGTTTTGAGCAAGATTTATTCTCTTTCATATTTAAAAAATTGGAATTAATATGCTCTTTCTGAACAGTTCAATTTAATTACTACTTTAAAATTCAAAGAGAAATATCATTAAATATTAATAGGCCAATCTGCAAAAACAAATTTCACTGGAAGTTTGGCTTAGGTAAATGGGAATTTATGAAAGTGTGACAGAGCTTAAGAAATAATAGAACTAAAAAGCAGTTTGCATTTCTGGGCCTCCACTTCCTTCTTCAAAAAAAAATGAATCTTGGGACTATGATTTCTAACAGTTTTATAGGTCTATGCTGGTGGTCATAAGGAACAAAAAAGCTATAAAAACCGTGCAGGTAATATTAGGAAAGGGGTGGTCTGTTATGATATGTAAAAGGAAATAATGGGGACTGTGGCAAGTTGGAAAGAATCTGCTTTGTGTAAGAGGACAGGTACCATTCAGATCCAGCTGAATGTGCCATGTAGAACGTCTAGAACTCCTTTTTCAGAGGGGTATTTTTATGTGAAATATCCTGTATTTAAAACATATATATCTTGTTTGGATTTTAAATATAATATATGCCCTAATTAGCACATCTATATGCTAAATAAAGCCATCAAGCTTCAAGTTTGCAACTTCTCATCTATACCAGGGGTCCACGAGCAGTCAATCATTAATGGAAATTGATCAACAGAGTCAACTACAACTCAGTGGTTCTCAGCCCAACCAAAGCATTAGGCTCATCTGGGGAGTATGTTACAGCTACCTGGGCCAGGGCCCCACCTGCAAAAGTTCTGATACCATCAGTCATGAGCTGGGCTCTGGTGTCAGTGGTTTTTCGAACTGCACAGGTGATTGTCATGGGCAGCTAGGTTTGAGAACTGCAGTCTCAAGGAGATATATCCATCTCCACCTTGCTCCCATGACTCCAGGCATCCCCTCGGATGCATGAGCTCTTTTTCCAGCAACACTTGCTTTTGTCATCATTCCAGAGCCTTCGTTGGTGACTGGAGACTATGAAGAAGTCACAGATCACTTCCTTTCTCAAGAATGCCATTGACTTTGGTTCAAGTGCAGTTCAGGGCAGCTCTGCTCCCACTCTCATTCCGAACTCCATTCTTTCAGGTTCACACTTTTCTACCAGCTGCAGAGTGGGAAGAAGAGAATCAGGATAGATACCCTCTTGCTATTTTTCAATTTTATGCTGCCTAAACAATACCCATAACAAGCACTGTGGTAAATCTCTCATTTACTGTTGCAGTTTTTCTACTGTTTTGGTGTACTTTTATATTTTCACTCCTTCTAAGTATTGAAAACAAATTAAATTCAGCAAAATAGAAGATCTAGGGAATACAGCAAATAATTATTCCTGCCAAGCACGAGTATTTAGCACCTGCATGTTTGGGAAACATTCAAATTGCTTTGCTTTGTATATGCCATAAAAGTGCTCCCCAGAGCTGCAGAAATCTCTTTTGGACTTAGTTGTTATTTATGTATTTATTTGATTTTGAAAATGTAGGCAATAGGTGAATTAGGTTAGGTTGTGGAGTCTCTGGGCACAGCCATGAGCTTTTAGAATGTCTCATTTGGTCTGGATCTCATATTGGAATCAGGTTTGGGTTATTAATCTATGGACCTGGGACCGGATGGCTTATATTAAAGTAAGACTGCACACTTCCCTATAACTCATTTTTGTCATGCAGCATTATACTTCTCAGTGGCTAAAGGTTCACAAATGGCTCATAAATATTTTGTGAATGAAGGTTTGGGGATGATAGTTTGTCATAGCCAGAATGAATTGATGCGAGACATAGAAGAAAGGGAAAGTGAGCTGTAGAATTTTCAATGCTCTTCCGTATCTTGGAGAACTGATTTAAAGGCCTGTGTAGTTTCTCCTTAATTACTTCAGAGATGGTTTTGGAAAATTCAACTCTAAATGGAGCGCAGGATGATTTATGGCACTATTTTATGAGATAGAATTAAAAATTCAAACCAGAATGTGTAACTGTGCCAGCATGGGGGGACTCATTAAGTGGCAGTCAATGCTGCCATTCATTTGACTGCACCTGCTAGGGGAGGAGCGTGCGGGTACCTGCCCATTTGACTGGGCTCAGCAGAATTGAACGAGAGATTCCCAAATCAGTGGCTGGAGAAAAATTCTTTGTGAGGAATTGGGAGAAACCCTCCAATTTCTGAAATGAGAACAGCTGTTAACTTACACAGCACAGGATATTCTGGGCAATCTGTGGAGTCTGAATTCCAGATACACAGCCCTGCAACGTAAGAGCCCGTGGATTAGCTTCTTGTTCTGTCAAATGGGGTTGATGACAACCACAGGGTGTTCTGTAAAAATGAAATAAGATCATATTTGGAGAAGCTGCTGGTGAACCAGATAATGCAGTGTAAATGTGATTCATGGTGCGCTATTCTAAAATCCCCAAGGAAACTGTCTCAAGATCTTTTCTTAGGCATTATTAGAATGAAGCAGAGAGTTGTTTCACAACTTGGTGGTATACCTAGGGGGTGTGCCAGTGGCCAAGAAGAACCCACCTTTTGAAAATTTTCTGGATTTTGCTTACTAGCAAAATCATGGAGCTCCGGCTGGGCACACTTTTGTTTGGTTGGGCTGGTGGTCACGGTCTGCTCATCTATGCGGGGAAGAGGTAGTTTCTCTACTGCATCTATAACAGATCTGGTTTTCTTTATGGTCACCCTTCGGCTGAATTGTAGGGACAGATCAATTTGATAATCTAAGTCTGATAAATAATCAAAACTATCTCTTTTTTTAATTTTAATTTTTTGTCTTTATTTATTTATTTATAAATTTTTTTATTATGTTATGTTAGTCACCATACAGTACATCATTAGTTTTTGATGCAGTGTTCCAGGATTCATTGTTTGCATATAACACCCAGTGCTCCATGCAATACGTGCCCTCCTTAATACCCATCAAAACTATCTCTTTTAGTTTCTTAGCCTATAGGTAAAAATGCTTAGTCCCTCGATTTCCATAATTTACTCCCCAAGATCCTCAAAGTGGCTTCTGTGACCCTGAGATGGAAGAGTGGTGGGGTTCTAAGCTCTAAGCAGAATCCCATGGCCCCTTTGCTCTCTGAGTGATATTTTTCTCTACCAGGTCTCTCCCAGAATTTGTGATGTGTTTGCTCTTGCCCCATTAGATTAGGGAGTCCTTCCCTGCAAATTGACCTCTTCTGGTTTTTTTGTGGTCTACTTTGGTTCTCAGCTACCTTCCCCTTCCACTCCTAGCCCAGTACTGACACAGAATCCCCTCCCTCCTGACCATCAGCAGGGCGTATTATTTCTCAACTCAACTGCCTTGCATCTTTCACAAACCAACAGGAAATTCTAGGTCCTGCCTGTAGCATACCAGAACCAAGAAAGGCCCAAGAAAGCCGCATAATGGCCATTCCTCTGGTGACAGTGCATGAGTTCTTAATTATCTTTGATGGCAGAGCCTCTTCTCACCTACTCACTGGGTTGATGCAGTGTTAATCTGTCATAGCATCCTTTCTGGAGTTTTCTTTGCTCTTGAATTTTTCATCTGCTTACCTAAAACACCTCTTCATCTCTGAGTCCAAGTCTGGAGAAAGGAGACTGGACCTTCCTGCCTTACTACTGCCTCAGCCCCAGAAAATTGTAGAAGGCAGGCTTGACTTGTCTTTGCTTCATAGCACATTCTTCTATTCTTGGCAGACAAGCCTATGGACTGGTTGTCAAGGGGGAAAGGGGCATCTTAGATATGCCACAGAAGGCACTTCAAGATCAGAGTCCTCTGGGTTTGGTGCTTGTTATGCAAAAATGCTTTGTCCTTTAGATAAATATTTCTCAACAAAGCCTGGCTTCAGAGAATATTGCCATATTGCAAACTTTTATTTTGAATACAGAGAAATTAGAAACAGAGAATTAACTATTTTTTTCTCTTTCAACTGTAAGAATTCAAATACATCCCTCCAACACACACACAACCCCCCCCCACACACACAGACATACACACTGTGTATCAGATATTCTTCTAGGTGCTAGGGAAGCCATTGTAAAAGAAACAGACAAAAATTCCTGCTTCCAAAGAGCTGTCATTCTAATGGAAGGTGACAGGTAATAAGCCAAATGAATAAGTAAAAGTACATGAGATGATGTTATGCGGTATGAAGGAAAATGAAGTAAGGGAGGATAGCAAGTGCTGGAGTTGGAATGCTGGGAGTCACTTTAAGTGTGACATTTGGACAAGACCTGAGGGAAGCTAAAGACCAAGCCATATGGATCATCCGGGAGAAGGTCATGCTAGAGAAGGTCATATAAAATTAGAAATGGAAATTCATGTTAATATTTTTCAAAATATCCCTGTTACTTGGTCATCACTGGGTCTAAAAGGTGATGCTTTGTTTTAGGCAGATATATCCAGATTGAATATTATTATCAAATCACGCTTCCTAAAGCACTACAAAGATCATGCCACATTCATGTTTCAAAAACCTTCAGGGACTCTTCATTTGTTCCATGACAAAGTCATTCATTTATTCATGCAGAATATAATAAAAGCTAGGGATAAAAAATAAATATGTTGCAACTTCTGCTTCCAAGGAGCTCTTGATCCGTTCCAGAGAATGGACTTAATTACACGGCATGTAATAAGACCAATGCCAGAAACCTGCATGGGGTCTTTTGGAAACACAGATAAGG
Organism: Ailuropoda melanoleuca; assembly: GCF_002007445.2. Taxonomy (NCBI): domain Eukaryota; kingdom Metazoa; phylum Chordata; class Mammalia; order Carnivora; family Ursidae; genus Ailuropoda; species Ailuropoda melanoleuca. Next base: position 182,369,562 of record NC_048219.1, read on the forward strand.
CATCTACTATGCCCCAGGCGGGAGCAGGAGGTCAAGAGTGGCCTCTCAGAGAACACAATGCTTGATCTGAGTCTTAAAGGATAAGTAGAAGTTACCCAAGCACTGCGCCTGAACAGACAGGGCAGGATCACTTAATGCTTGCAGGTGGGGACATGCAGGTGAACTAAGAATAGCTCAGAGCTGCTGGAAGGAAGGTTTAGGGCAAGCAATAGAAGGAGATGAAGTTGGCCATGTGGACAGATCAAGGAAAGTCATATTGAGTCCAACTTCATTCACAGTTGTGTCTTCCAGGCACATCTCCAGCAGCTCCGTCATTCCAGCCTCTGATCTGCTCAGCTATATTGGGTTCCTGGTGTATCTGCCCCTTACTGTCCACTCCTGCAAAACAGGTCTATCCCTTCAGTCCTGATTACAGCCTGCCATAGCCAGGCAGCCTTCCTTTATTACAGCTGTCCAAGATGATCTAACAAATATTCACCATATGTAAAAGTTCAATCGCTGCTTCCTCTTGTCATTGAAATGTCTCATGTATGACTATTTTCCTTTCTTGGGTTATAAATTCGCAGGCACAGACTGCCTCGTGTTTCTCCTACGTGGTCCGACATGATGCTCTGCATACAGTAGGTTTTCAACAAGTTTTTGTTAAAAAATTCATAGTATTACTTTAGACCTGAGATGTCCTATGCAGTAGGCACTAGCCAATGGGACTATTTAAAGTTAAATTAATTAAAATTAAATAAGATTAAAAATTCAGTTTCTCAGTCACGTTAGTCACATTTCAAGGGCTTAATAGCCCATATGTGGCTAGCGGTCACTGTATTGAGCAACATAGAGAACATTTCCATCGTTGCAGAAAGTTCTATGGGCCCTCACTGCTTCAGAAAACTTTTTAAAGGAATTTCCGGGTGAGAACTGCTTCAGGCCACTTTGGAATCATATCTATAAACTGTCAAAAGAGTACCATTCAATTCCATTACACATGATGCTAAAGCTATTGATAAAACGTTATATTTGACTTCAGATAATTTATTTTTACAAGCTTGGCAATACACAAGATGTAGATATTTATTGAAGAAATAAAAAATAGTGCTGTTTTATTGATGTCTACTCTGTGCCAGGTAGTACACTAATATGCTATATATATTTTATGCTATATAAATGTATTTTAAATTTAATCTTTAGAACAACGTTTGAAATATGTATTATGAAAGAAGAAGAAACTGAGGTCATTCTGGTGAAATAATTTGCTTAGGGTATACAGTTAGGAAGAAGCAGAGCCAAAGTCCCAACGCAGGAGTTGCTGACCCCAAAGCCTACCCAGCAAATATCTCATATATATCATATATATATATATATACATATATTAATTATATACATATGACATATGTATGTAAGTTATCAACATCAACCACCCAAATTTAAGAAATGTTACCATTTTCTGTATTTGCTTCTTTCTATAAAATAAAGACCACCAGATTTAAAGCCACATTTAACCCTTTTCAGATCTCATTCTTCTCTCTTCCCTCTGCAAAAATAAGTACTATCCTGGAGTTAGCGTGTACCTTTCCATGTAGGTCTTAGTATGTTTATATGTATACATGTTCCTAAAAATAATGTATGGTATTATTTTGAATGCCTTTAATTTTTAAAAAAAGGAGTATAGTGTCCTGCAATTTACATCTTCACTCAATATTGTGCTTCAAGATTAATTACAGTTGATGCATGTAGCTCTTGTTTATTTATCTCTACTGCTCTGTGCTCTTCCATTGTGTGAATGCAGTGCAGTTTATTTGTCCATTCTCCCATTGACAGACCTGTCTGTTGCTGCTAATTGTTCTGTTATCCTACTCAGTGCTGTAGAAAAGATCTGCATGTATTTCCTTAAGCATATGGCAAACATTTCTCCAGCATATAGATCTCGGAAGGGAGTCACAGAGTACTTGGTTATAGACAACCACATGTTACTAGATATGGGGAAGTTGTTCTCAAAATAGCAACTTCAGTTCATATCCCCACTGACAGTGCTTCCCATTTGTATAAATCTCTGTTGTACTTAGGATTTTCACTTTCTAATTTTTGCCATTGTAATGAGTATGAAATGGCCTTCATTTTTGTTTTAATTTTTATTTCTTCAGTCATAGTGGAATTGAGCTATTTTCTTTTATTTAGTGGCTGTCCATATTTCCTCTTCTGTGCCTGTTGAATCATAAATATTGTAAAAATTTCCATTTGGCTATTGATTTTTCATTTTGATTTGTGAGAGCTCTTTACATGTTTTGATTATTAATCCCTTGTTACTTATGTGGGTTGCAAATAACTTTCCAGGTAGTCTTTCCTTTATCTTTTTTGCTTTGCTGATAGACGTTTTGAACTTCAATGGAGTCAGATTTATAATGTCCTTTTTCAGGGTTTTCATTCAGTGTCTTAGTTAGGGTTTTTTTTTTTTTCATATTTCAGCATCATAAAAATAGTCTCTTACATTTTCTTGTAAAAGTTTTAAAGCTTTACTTTTTATATTTAGGACCTTGGTCAATTTGGATTTTATTTTTGGGTATGATGTAATATAGGTATTCAAAGTGGCTATTATTAGTTTTGACCAGCTGTTCCTCTCACCATGTAGAGAACATAATTCTGTCATGTATCAAGTCCCCATACATGTGTGTCATGGGCCTGGTCTCTGTCTTCTGCCATTGGTTTCTTTGTTCATTTCATTGCTGAAACTCTTGTGACTTCTGGTTTCTTATAGCACACATATTTGCACCTATTCCTCTGCAAAATTAGCTTGTCCTGTCTTGGCTTTTTTTTTTTTTTTTTTCTTTTTCCCTTCTTAGTTTTTGGAACAGCTGGATGAGTTTCAGTTCATGTTTTTTCTAATTTTTCAAACTACTTCTTATTTTGAGTCCCATGTTGGTAGTGACACACTTGAAAAATCCATTTTATGCTTTCTCCAAAAAAGAAAAGCCTAGCTCAGGAGGGATGGTGATTGAGCAGGATATTGGGACGGCCAGGGTCTAGGACAATTGCATGGATACTTTGGGAGGGTGTTAGTTACTTCTCATAAAGCTAACTCTAATAAGGCCAGTGTAGCTACCAGTCCTTCCCCAGAAAGAGACCTGTCTTCATAATAAGACAGTCTGGCCTAGTGGTGTAAGCAGGTCTACCAAATCCAACAAATGGGGGTCTCTGCTCCAACACTGCCACCTAGAAGTTGAGTGATCTTAAGTGAGGTTCCTGGTCCTCTCTAAGCTTCTACAAAGTGAAGATGATCCTAATTTCTACCTCCCAAATGAGGCACGCACCAGGCAGAGTGTCTAGAGAACAGTAAGTGCTCAAGTAATGTTTTATTGCCTTAAAAACAACCATGGCTTATTAAATCAGTCTGGTCACCAAACACCCCAAAGACCAGAAACTGTGTCCTCATCCATCCAGCATCCTCTTTGGCCTCTTCATTTGGGGAATCCACATCATTCTGGTGCATGTATGTGCATTTCCATCTCCTGCAAACAGTGGCTCACACCATCATCATCCATTGTGAGCCATGTCTATGGATGCCTCATGCCTCATGTTTGTGGTTCTTTCTCTTCCAGGTCTTAACCTGGGCCCACAACCAGCCACTCTTCAGTTCCTATATAGGAAAGTGATTTAACTTCTCTCTGCTCAGTTTCCTCATCTGTACGCAGGGCAAATCATGGGGTTAGTCACATAATTAAATGAATGCATATGTAAAAGTGCTAAGTAGAGGGCACAGCATATATTGGCCCTCCATAAACATCGGTTATAAAAAAATGAATGAACGTACGACAACAGACAGTATAGTGTCTAACAGTTTATTTGCTCACATCTGACCATCTGAGTCAACTATAGGCTCTCCCACTTGTTAGGTGCATGCCTTTAGGAAAGTTACTTAAAAATTCTTACCTTCTCTCAGCCTTGGGTTCTCCCTTATTAACTGGAAGATAATGTCCATCTTGGAGGATCATTCTGAGGATTAGTGGAAATGATGTATGTCAACCACCTGGCACATTGGAACTGTTCAACAAATATGAGTTTTTATTATCACTATGCTCTGAGCACAGGGTCTTTTGCTCAAGGCCTGGTTAAATTTGGGATGGTATTCAGGTCAAGGATGAGGGTAAAATCCAGTCTGATGTAATGGGAGTTTTGTATTTAATAGATATAAGAAGCAAGGCTGGTGTACAGGGTTCTGGGAAAACTCCGTACTACTTTATACGACCCAACTTACTGTAGACATGACCAATCACAACGAAGTTGAGTGTGGCCGGGTGGTGGTACTGGGGTGGGGCATAATCTGAGGCTTTCCTGGTTTATGTCCAAAGGCTGCTTGTCTCCCTTAAGGTACTCATTCAGCCTTGCCTTGACAAGGAGAGAGATTGTCTTCTTTCCATCCCAAGTCATTGTGGGGTGACACGGAAGCATCTAGTATTTTTTTTTTTATTTTCTTCTTTTTATATTTCAGTTGCATATTCCAAGCCCCCTCCCAGATGTGGGCAGGGGGACTGAGTAGATAGAAATCGTGGGTGTGTTAGCCACTAAACTAGGTATGCAGGTTGAGAGAAAAGACTTGAGGAAGGGAGAGGAGAGAGGATTTGAAACTACTTTAATCTTGAAGAAATTAGATGTAATTACAAAATAAAAACCTCAATATCATAGCTGTGGTTATTCACCCAAATACAATCTTCACAGTTTGTGAATTTAGCTTCCTATTCATTAGTGGCTTTCCCCTAGTTAGTGGATCTGTTCTAATCATAAATGAGTTCTTAATAACTTCAAAGCAAGGGAATTACAACACAAAGGTCACTGTTTATTTTTTAAATGGCTTCTTGTAATGTAATACCAAATATCCATGATATGAAAATTTACTCCTTCTGGAACTGGTTGGGGGATAAAGAGGCCACTTCCTCAAAGCTCCAGGGTGACAATGTCACATTACAGACACTGCAGTAAACGGAGGCCCCCAGAGTAGCCCTGCACTTACATGCATGTAATCACAGGCTTTTGTTTCAGGAAAAGTGATCTTTGGCTCAGTCTCAGAGGGCCTGCATTAGCTAGGATATAAGATGTGGTGCTGTGAGAAAGACCAAATTAGCAATGAGTTAAGTATGCTAAAAATTAATTTATTGTTCTCCTTAAAATCCAGGCTGGTAGGGAAGATATGCTGAAGTACATGGTCTTCAGAAGTCCAAGTTCCTTTATAATGCTCCTCGTCCTTGGCTAGCACATATCTGGATTTCAGCTATTATGAAAAGGAAAGGGCAAAGGGAGGATACACACTTTGTTTTTAAGGACATGGCATGAAAGTCCCACATCTCACTTGTGCCCACTGGTGATTGGTCTAAATGTGGTCACATGGCACATGTTTTGCAAGGGAAGCTGGGATATGTAGTCCTTGCTCTGGCAGCCATGTTCTCAGCTAAAAATCTAATAGCTACAGAGGTGATGGAAAAGATCAGTAGAGAGCTTGACTATGTTATGTTCACAGGGCTTGAAGACTTTGACTTACATATACTGTAGGGCCTAGGAGAGGTTCACAAGCCAGACTGGTCCTCAACATCTTAATCCACCCAGTGGAACTGGCTACCCCATCTGTACCCAGTTTATGCCCCAGCTGTAGGTTTTTCAGATAATGACCATATCTTGGACCATTTTATTCTCTCTAGTCTAGTAGAAGAGATAAGAAATGGGTTAATAATAATACCAGTAAAAAGTTGTACATGCCAGATTCTAACCAAGTGTTAGGAAATGGCAGGAAGTGAAGGGATACCTTCTGTACAAATGCCACCTCTCCCCTGATTCACCCATTTGCACTCCTGAACCATTTATACAGCCCAGGGACATTAGTCCTGGGCTTCAATGACCATCAAAGACAGCAGTGAAGGAGAAACTGTTATCAAAGGAGCCAACAAATGTGTGGAGGTTTCACTTTGGCTAGGACATGGTCTGCAGCTGATAAATGGCAGAAAAGACTGGAAAGGAAGGCAAGGAAAGCTGGACCAGATCCTACAAAGATGTTGGTATTATGTCTTCCCAAACAGCTTTGCTAACATGGGGTTTCACTTATAAGGACACTCACTGACTATGGAGAACATAAAATGAAATGTACAGGCTGTGTCAACATGTATACATACATACATACCCCCCCCCACAGTCAAAGCTAAATAATATAGTTTTCAGAGAGTCAAATAGCTGGTAAAACTATAATACTAGCAAATAATCAAAATTCAGATTAATGGTCACCTTCAGGGCATTCTTTGGAAACTGTGATCAAGGAGGGACACAAGGGGGGACTCAAAGGGAACATAGGTAGTAAGTATGTGGATGTTTATCTTACAATTACTGCTTAAAATAGACAAAAATGCGTCACAATGAAAACAGCCTAAAATAGGGAGGCAGGAGACCTAGGCTCTTGGTCAGGGAATTCAACTAAGTACGTATACAGTTTTTGGCAAGTTGCTTTATCTGTCTGAGTTTTAGCTTCCTGATGGGCAATAATAGATTATTTAAGATTCAAATTCTGTATTTTTAAATTAAATTTTTATATATGTATGGTTTTGGATCTTGCTTTTGCTGAAGTCATAAGATTTCCTGAGCATTTGACTAAAGTTTGGGGTGGTGAAGTATCAGGGTTCTCTTTGTAGTTTAAGAGAAGAGCTTTTATACATTATGGAACAGAAAGTAGAGAATGGGGCATCATAAAAAAGAATTTGGATAAAGAAGTTCAAAAGCTGAACGAAGTTACTGCGATATGAAACAGTGTGATTAAAGATATAAGTGGTTTCTTTTTCATGTATTGGATCTAAAAGATACTAAGGAGGTGCCTGGGGAGGGTCCTGTTTGTTTGTTTGGTCTTTTGGTTTGATTGCTATTTTGTTTTTCTTTGGGGAGTTGATTTTTAAAAATGTATGTATGGCACATTGAACTATGAAACTGTTTACTTAATCTCTCTGGACTTCAGTTTCTTATCTGTAAATGGAGAGTGCTACTACTTACAATAGAGGATTATTGTCAGGATGAAATGGCCAGAGAGTCTAGCACCTGTAAGCATTCCAAGCCTGTTAGATGTGACTGTGGTGAGGATGAGGATGAGGATGAAGGAAGGGAGGAGGAAGGAGAAAGGCAATGTTGAAGAAATGGAGCCCTTCTACATTTAATTAAATTAATTTATTTTAGAGAGTGAGAGCGTGTGTGGTGGGGGGAGGGGCATAGGGAGAGGGAGAGAGAATCTCAAGCAGACTCCACCCTGAGCACAGAGCCCCACTTGGGGCTTGATCTCACGACCCTGAGATCATGATCTGAGCCAAAACCAAGAGTTGGTCACTTAACCACCTGAGCCACCCTGGTGCCCTGAGCACTTTTACATTTTTAAACAATGGAATATTTTCCAGCGAAAATCTGGTGTTTTAAAAATTTTTTAATTGAGTCATATTTGTATGAATGTAAATAAATCAGAATAAAAACTTACAGTCCCTCTGAAGTATAGCACTTATTCCTTGACTGCACCCAGAGCTAAAAATGGCCCCATCAGGCACATGCATGCCACACCTTAGTAAGTCACAACAGATTTTTCCAATATCTAATTTGTTTTCTTTTAAGGACCTGTTTTGAGATGTGGATTAGACAGATTAGTAATACATCAACAGTTCCTCTCCCTCCTTATTATGTCCTCTTCCTCCCCTTCATCCTCCCCTTCTTTCTCTTCTTCTTCTTTCCTTTTCCTCTTCTTTTCATTCTATTCTTCTCTGCTCCTTCTTTATAATCACATCATCAAAAGTAAACAACTCTTTCTCTCCACTATCCCTTCTTCCTTTATTTCTGGATCCTCTTTCTTCCTTTTTGTATAGTTCAGGGGGCCATGATTCTTCCTCCCCACTCTTTCCCATCTCCTGGTGAAGACACAGGGACCTGGCCAAGCAGAATAACCCAGCTTCCTGGACATGGTGATTGGTGTAGACCTGGCATCTTCCTTAAGCAGACTTGTCATATATTTGACATAAAAACTGTGAAAGACTCAGGTTCTCTTCTTTATGATAAAAAAAAATGTATGCAGAGGTTAATTGTGGCTTTTTTCCTTATAGTCACTTGGAAGAATTTGTTTTTATAGGAGAAAAGAGTCCAAGACAAAAACGGAAAAATTGAAAGCAAGAGGGAGAGAGACAGGGAAAGACAGAGGTAAAAGGAGAAAGGCTGGGGAAGACAATTAGGGAGTGATTTAATATCAATTTTTGATAACTGGATTCAAAATTCCTCAAGCCATATCCTTGCATACAGTTTTTAGTTATATGAGAAAAATACATAATTAAAGTTGAACTAGTTTAAGGTCGTTTTCTATCATTTATACCCCAATGTTTACTGAATAAAAATCTGAGGACATGAATCAGCTTATTAAGAGTCAAGGTATAAGTATTAGCACTTAAATCTTTAATTAAAAAAAGACATGAAACATAAAAACTATATATATTTTTCAGAGCACTCTTCTTAGACATGGTCGGTCAGATCAATGCAGTGTTTTGAGTTGGGATAAGGCATGTTCAACAGACAACTCAGTTAGAGATACAATTTCTTGTTTAAGAGTTCTCAAACATCAACGCTTCTTTCTTGTTCTGTGGTTTGTTTTGTGAACAGTAGTATGTTTATATTCATTTATAAAATGTGTATGGTTTACAAACAGAAGCACAAGAGAAAACGCTCCCATTTATGACGAGTGGCATGAGGAGCTTGGAATAGACAGTGTGGTTTAAGAAAATTTTAAAATCAACAAAGTCTGTTATTTTTCCCTCGCTTTGGTTTCCTATTTAAACGGAACAAAGCGAATATGGTAAATATTTCACATATGTAAATACTGGTATCGCATTTCTATTAATCATGTAGTACAACATTTGATATTCTCAATTAAAACCCTTAATTTGCCTGCTATAGTGCCTGCAGTCCCTTGAGTAATTGCTCTCTTATTTTCCTGGATAACTTATTTAGGGGAAAATAAAATAATGAAATGATCTTAAAATGAAAAGGCCTGAAAATAGCGCTCTTATTTAAATTACAATACTTCACACTCATCTGAGATTTCTTCATCTCTGCAATAACGCAGCTGTTTTCCTCAGGGTGTTCTCACAAGTTCATAAAGAAAAAAATTGTTATGAGCCTTCCGAAACCCCAAGGAAGGCAGCTGTGTTTTTGATAAACTGGGCTAGGGTTTCAACACTTCAAGCTATAGGAAATTTACACGGGAATTTTCTGCATTATATATCCATGAGCAATATATTGTCAGCGGTAACAATCTACATGGTATTTAGTCCGCGTTTACACAGCGAAGCGGTCAGGCTGAACGCTGCGAAATGAAAAACCCGACCTTCTGCAGGAGCCTCTGCCCTAAACAACAGGGTGTCGCTCACTGTGACCCGTTGAAAAACGCAAGGGAAATCAAGGGAGGGTGAAGAGCTGCTTTGGCTGAGTCCTGCCGTCAGACGTCCGAGCGTCCCTTGCCTCTCCACATTCAGGAGAGGGGATAGGTCATAAATCAGTGGCATTATCCGCACATTTTAGTAAAGAAAAAGTCTACCAGGGCTTGTGTGATGGAAGCGTTGGGGCTCTGCCAATCCAAAATTCTCTTGGCTCGTGAGGCTGTGCTGAATCTTCCCTGCTCTCTCACCTTTGCTGTCAAAGCACTTATCCTTCTGATTCTGGACAAGGAAGAAACATTTCCAGACTGAATATATTTGAGAGTTTTCTGTGTACCCTTGTAAGCAGTGACCTAGGTTGTGTCCACCCAGTGGCTAGGAAATGTGCAGGGGAAATACTTATCTGTGTGTTCGGTTTTGGAGAGTGCTTGCTTTTCCCCCGACCTGCCCTCATGCCTTTTCATTGCGCTGGCCTCACGTCCAACAGCTCCTGGATCATTCCTTCAGGCAGAGCCATTGGTCTCTGTCAGCTCCACTCTCTGTCAAGCCAACTTTCATTTATTTGGTGCCAGTTTCTTCCTTTATGCATCATTTATCCTGCTGACTTTTCTTTTACTTCCTGTTGCCCTCCTAGGCTTCCATCCCATGGCTGTGACAAACAGACTGAAAAAAAAAAGTTACACTTCAACTTTCTCTGTGAGCTGTGTCTCTTTTGAGACTTCTGTTGTTATCATTTGTTTGCTTGGTTTAAGGGGTAGTGGCGCTGTTATTGTAAATATCTTCCCAAGCTCATTTAGTAAGCACCTATCATTTTTGAGTTCCTGTTATGGATTAGGTATTGGGTTATATGGATGTGTTTTCTAATGAAGGGGTTAGGGACGCAGACTAGGAAAAACAATCAGAGAAGTTTGTAACAGCTGCTGTGTGGAACTAAGGGCGTTTTTGTGGGGGTGAAATGAGCAGTGTAACCACTCGTGGGCATGGATTAAGCAGCCAGCGTGCTAAGAGCTTAAGGTGAGTTGTCATTGAATTTGCTGTCCCGTATCAGTCTTACTTCATGGATGAGGCTCCAAGGGGTAAAATCATTTCCCAAAGGTCATAGAACTAGTAAATAGCAGAGACAAGACTTGCAGAGACGTGTGTGCTTCCAAAGCCCATCTTATACCCCAACACCAAGAGATAATCTTTATTTCTTCTTTATAAACCTGCTTTTGTATCTCAGTGGTATGGTCCAGAAATCGAGGATATGAGATTCTATTTGTCGTGTGTTAAGAATAACGGTCACCTCCAATTATGGATGAACATAAATTATGTTGATTTGGTTGACATAGCACGTGCATGTCCTCACTAATCCCTTTCTTTAGGGTTGGAATGGTCAGTAGTGTCACAAACATCGAAACAACTCTGTCTTGCAGTAGATATCATTCATCAAGCTTCATCCTCTGCTCTGAGAATCCCAGGCATCATCAGGGAGCCTTCTTCCACACAGCCGTCCAGGCAGCAGCTCCTACAAATCAGTCAACCTTGGCAAGTAGTATGCGTTGAGTTGTGTCCTCCCCCCATTCAGATGTAGAAGTCTTAACCCTCAGGACTTGAGAAGGTAACCTTGGTTGGAGACAGAAGTACTCACGCAAAACGGGGTCATTAGGGTGGGCTCAGAACAAGTACGACTGGTTTCTTTATAAAAAGGGGAAATTTGGAGAAGTCATAAACACAGAGAGAAGGCCATGTGAAGATGAAGGCAGGGAAGTTGGGGAATATAAAAGCTAGAAACCACCAGAAGCTGGAAGAGAAAGCTGGAAGATTCTCCCTCACAGCCTTTGGAAGGAACCAATTCTACCGACACCTTGATCATGGACTTTTAGCCTCCAGAACTCTGAGACAATAAGTTGCTATTGTTTAAGCCACCCAGTTTGTAGTGATTTGTCATGCAGTCCTAGCAAACTAATAAAATAGGTAAGATAAAAGCTATTTCCCATTACTGTACTTGGGGAGGAAGAGAAAAAAAAAAGAAAGAAAGAAATAGACTGCCCCTCTGTCTTCTGCCACTAGGATGGCATCCACTGATAAATATTATTCTTACCCAAATTCAGTTTTCTCATTAGAGTCAATAAAATGCATGATCCCATGTGGCACAATAAATTAGCCATTGACAATGCTGGATGCTCTCTACCTCAAATGCCCTTTAGGTTAAGCAAGGTTAACAGCTCACAGAGCAATGCATGGCCCCTCTCCTACGCAAAGAAGTAATCATATTCTTTGAGAGCATGCCGCTGGCAGCATGGAAGCCCTCCCTTGGTCAATATTCTTCAGCTCCTGTCCCAACCAAGCCAGTAGAAAGGGTATCTTCTCACACCAGAGGGAGGTATAGCCGTGCTAGTAACTCTAATGTCAGTTATCACTGAGATACTATAGAAGGATAAAGTCAAAAGATGTGTGTGTGTGTGTGTGTGTGTGTGTGTGTGTGTGTGTGTGAAAGAGAGAGAGAGAAAGAGAGGGAGAGAGAGAATGTGTATGTATGTCTATGCTGATTTTTAAAAATATTTTATTTATTTATTTATTTATTTATTTGATAGAGAGGGAGAGTGGGAAGAGGAGCAGAGGGAGAGGGACAAGCCCTGAGCTCTGAGCCCCATGTGGGACTTGATCTGAGGACCCTGAGATCATGACCTGAGCTGAAATCAAGAGTTGGATGCTCAACAGACCGGGCCACCCAGGCGTCCCCTGTGCCTGTATGTTGAATGGTATGTGAAAATTAGACTATCTTGTACATTTTTATTAAATGAAACAAATGAAAGAAGGAATAATGCATGGCCTGGCACTGAAGAAAGAGCTTGCACTTTGGAATGAGGCAGAACTGAGATAAGGATTAAAGGAGATAACCTGTGGGAAAGCACAGACAGAAACAGCATTCCTGTCACATGCCCTGTTTTCACTACCACCCTTAAGGCCAGGGCTGCAGACTCCGTTTTACTGAACACCTTCACTTACCTTTCACGGTCCTGCTGTAGCTTTGGCCAAGGTTTATCTAAGGAGAACTAGGTGAACTCGGTTGAACAAGTACCACTTGAGGTACAAGGGTAATTTCTTCCTCTTTTAGGAAAAGATGACGCTATTCAAAACCAATCTTTTGTGAATTAAGGTTTTGTTAATGAGTTATCATCTTGGAACCAACAAGTGTGCCCGCAGAAACCAAGCCTCATCTCTTGCCGTGGTGATCGGAGTATATGGGAATGGCAAGGGAATGTTTATGGCTCTCAAAGTGCAAGTTACTGCCATAGCCCTACGTTTTCAACTCTTCTGTGCTGACTGTTATCCACTTTGTTCTCCCTCTTCTGCGTTGCCCCGTTAACCATCTGGCCTGAAGGTCCATTCAGCAGTTAGGGACCTCTGGATAAGGTATCTTTAGCTCATGCCTTGTGGATTCCCTCTCTGTGACACAGGGCTTCTCACTGGTGTCATACCCCGGTCTTCCTGGCTTCAGAAGGATATAAATATGGCTGGACAATGAAATAAATGTCCCTTGTCTTCCCCTATATCATAGCTTGTGTCTCTTAGGTCAATAAGTTGCTCAAAACCAACCTGAAAACATAATGAGATCGCTCAATGTTTTATCAGACAGAAGTGCAGATTCAGTNTTATCAGACAGAAGTGCAGGTTCAGTATTACCTTAATACAAAAGATGTGACCCTCTCTAAACTGTATTGGTTGACTTAGCTGCCATTTCCTTACCAGTGCTATAGATAACAATGCCCTCTAAAAACTTCCTTGTGCTCAAGAAATTCTTTCTTGTTTTTGCTCCTAGATCCTGATTCTAAATCCCCTGCTCCTAAAACTAGAGCTCTATTTTAATTCCAGTGAGAATTAGAAGTATGTCCAGGAAATATTTGGGACATATACTAAAAAAAGTTATTCCTGTTTATCTGAAATTCAAATTTAACTGGTGCTTCTGTATTTTTATTTGCCAAATCTTAAAAGGCTTAGTTACATGTGACCTTCAAAGTAATATATCTTGGTCTCCAAAAGAAACTAGCATGAATAATAGTTTATCTTGTGATTGCAAGAAACTGAACTGATAAATTATTGAACACTACATCTGAAACTAATGATGTACTATAAGGTGGCTAATTGAATTTAAATTAAAAAATGAAAAAAAATAAAAATAATTGGTAAAAAAAAATAAAAAGAGGTTGAGAAGTACTGTACCATGGCATTAGCTTTTTTTTTTTTTTTTTTCTGTAATCCCAGCTTTGTCTCTTAAGTAGTTGAGGAGCTTTTGATAGATGCTTGTTCTTCCAAACCACAGTTTCTTCTCAGCATTGGGAGAAATAGTGTAAGAGGATGCTCTTATTTGTCCCTGGAAAAAACAATTCTAAAGATGAAGATATAAATAACTAAGCCAATGCTGCACTTTTCTTTTATTTCTTTTTCTTTTTCTTTTTTTTTTTTTGATGTTATGATCTGAAGATGCTTTAAGAAGATAGTGCTGTTTTTCCAAATTGAAGATGCCGACTTGATACACCAATCCAACTTCAGTCTTTTGGCACAGTCTGAAATGGCAAGCAAAGCCCTTGGTCCACATTGAAGTGGGTGATGGACTGAACTCCCTTGGAGGTAGAGCTGAAATATGGAAACAACTTCATAGCTGAACATGACAGTTGTCCCTGCTCTGTAACAAATGTGCCAACTGGACGCCCACCTGGAAGTCTGCTGCAGAGCATGGTGCTGAAATTGTAGGTGAACAATTATAGTTTACAACTTTTTGTCCATACAATTCCCTTCTCTTGATGAGATCACCATATAGTGAGAGAGCAATGAGGGAAAAGATTGTTAAAATTGTCTTATTAGAGGGCAACTCAGGACAGAACAAGTGAAAGCAGATAGGCGGGTCAAGAACAAAGAATTGAATTAGAGGATAATAGAGTTTAGGATTTCTCCTACCTTCCATCATTTCTAAGGCAGCTCTACAAGACGGCAGACTCAGTATTTGCTGCAAAACACAGCATAACATATGGTGAGGGAAATTGAAATGAGCTAAATGGCAAACCAAATACAAGATTTTTTTCCCTTTTCTTTCCAATATAAGTGATAAATTGCTAACAGAAATAGGATGCAGAGTATTTCCAACTTAAATATGAGGAAAATATCCTCTCTGAAACATAGTGACTGACATTGGATATATATAAGGAGAAATTTTAATGGTGTATGCATTTAGTTAAGGGTACAAACATCATTTCCTAGTGGTTTGGAACATATGCAGAATACCAATTGTCAAGCCAAGAAATTTATAAATACAGCAAACTCTTCTGTTCTCAGATAAACTGTAAAAATAAATGAAGTCATCAATATTATCAAGTATAATTTAATAACAATTTTTCATTCAACATTTAATAGTTTCCAGATGGCTTTATATTTCTCCAAAAATGAAGATGGTATATACATACATAAAATAATAGCAAGTAGTTAATTATTTTCTAGGAGAAAAGCAGAAGTCTGATAAAATATGCAATTTAAATTTATCAATTACATTTAACTAGAATCATAAAAATAATATAGATGAATATTTTATCTGGATATTTATTCAATTTGCTTCTGAAATTTTTCCTCATTCAGGGAGTGTTCACTTTTTCCTCCTGCTTAATTTTCTCCTTTCCATCCATGTTTTTATACATGTGCAATATTTTTGTTTTCTGTTATTAGTTCTTATATAGTAAAAAAAATATTTTTCTTCTTTAACATGTTTTTTAAAAAAGATTTTATGTATTTACTTGAGAGAGAGAACACAAGTGGGGGAAGGGGCAGAGGGAGAAGTAGGCTCTGTGCTGAGCAGGGAGACCGATGTGAGGCTTGATCCCAGGACCCCGGGATCAGGACCTGAGCTGAAAGCAGACCCTTAACCAGCTGAGCCACCCTGGTACCCCTTCTTTAACATGAGTTTGAAAATGGTTTTAAGTAACTATATATACACAGGAACTTAGCAAATACTGTCACTCTACTAAATCCTGTGATTCCCAAATGCTCAAGCATAGAAGAGAATGAGAGTATCTTGGTGTGTTTTCTCCAATTGCTTCATTGTTCATGGATGAGTGCAATAGGGAACTCAACATTGCTTTTGCAGCCTCAGTTTTTTCTTGTGGCCTGGACCTAATGATTTTTGTAATCCTCAAGATGTTCCTAGTGTAGTTTAAGGCACTGTACTGTACTCTTCAATTCAATAAAGTACATGAGAATGAAAGAAAGAAAGAAAGAAAGAAAGAAAGAAAGAAAGAAAGAAAGAAGAAAGAAAGAAAGAAAAGATTCTCTTATGTAGCAACCCCTGTGAATTAAAGATGGAAGAACCTCATATTTACTAGTGGTCCTCAACACTGTATATAAGAATAATCTGAAGAGTTTTTAAAAATAATATTATCCAAGCCTCACTTCAGAACAATTCTATCAGAAAATGAGAGAAGTGGGTGGTGGGAAATATTCAATAGTACAGACCATAAAACAAACCTTATCAAATTTTTAAAAAGCACATGTTCTCAGACTATATTACAATTAAAATAGAAATCAATAACAAAAATATTTGGAAAATCCCCCAAATGCTGGGATATTAAATCAGAAACTTCTAAACAATGTAAGGTCAAAGAGGAAATCTCAAAGAAAATCAAATGAGCAAAGATGAAAATTATCAAAATTTGTGGGATACAGCTAAACTAATGCTCACAGGGACATTATGTTAAATGCTTATATTAGAAAGGAAAAAAAAATCTCAAATCAGTAACCTAAGCTTTCACATTAAGGACATAGAAAACAACAACAATAGCAACAACAACAACAATAACAACAACAACAAAAAAAACCCAAATTAAACCCAAAGGAAAGAAAGAAAAGATATAACAAAGGTAAGATAGAAATCAATAAAGCTGAAAACAAAACAGTAGGGAAAGTCATTGAAACCAAAAGCTTGTTCTTTGAAAAGATCAATAAAATTGATAAAACTCTAGCCAGATTGACAAAGAAAAAAAAAAAAAAGACAGAGAAGACAAAGTTACCAGTATCAGGAATGAAATGACAGCACTACTGATTCCATAGACACTCAAAAGATAAGAGCATACTATGAACAATATTATGTCCATATAAGAACTAAGATGAAATTAACCATTTCTTTGAAATGCACACTATCAAAACTTATAAAGAAGTGTGTGAATGTGTGTGTGAGTGTGTGTGTGTGTAACTTCAGCAGTTCTAAATCTATTAAAGAAATTGAATGTGTAGATTAAAAAATTTTTTTCCAAAACTGAAAACTCCAGGCTTAGATGGTTTCACTGCTGGATTCTACCCAACATTTAGAAGACATAATACCATTTCAATGAAATCTTTTCCAAAAATTTGGAGAAAGAATACACTGTACTAATATAAAAACCAGACAATTAAACTAAACACCAATATCCCATCATGAACACAGACAAAAATTTCCAATCCAATTCAAATGTAGCAATATGTAAAAAAGATAATATAACAGTGGGGGTTCATCTCAGAACGCAAAAGGTTCAACAATATGGTGAATGTAACTCACCATATTAGTAGGCTAATGAAGAAAAACCACATGATCATCTCAGTTGATGCAGAACAAAGAATTAGACACAATACAATGTCCATTCATAATAAAAATCTCCACAGACTAAGAATAAAGGGAAACTCACCACATCTAACAAAAAGGCATCTGAAAAATCTATGCTAACATCATACTTCATGGTGAAAGACTTAATGTTTTTCCTTAAAATTAAGAATAAATAAAATGAAGGATGCCTTTTCTCACTACCCCTATTCAACATTATCTTGAAAGTGTTAGCCTGTACAGTAAGACAAGGTAAAAATAAAACAAAATGAGCACATACATTAGAAAGGAAGAAATACAACAATCCCAATCTGCAGACTAAATAATTGCTTAAATTAGAAAACCCCCCAAAATCTAATGAGAGTTTCTAGATTTAATAAGTGAGTCTAACATGCTTGCAGGACACAAGTTCAATAGGCAAAAGTCTAGTATATTCCCAAATATCAGCAGTAACAGAATTTGAAATTAAAAAAAAATTTAATAAAGCATTTTAAAAGGAAGTGCTTAAGTATGAATCTAACAGAATGCATGCAAGATCTGTATGTTGAAAACTATAGAATACTGATGAGATAATTCCAAGAATATGTAAATAAACATAGATAAATACCATGTTCATGGATTAGAGATTTAATATTGCCAAGAGATTAATTCTCCCCAGTTTGATCTGTAGATTCAGATATTTCCATTGAACATCTGTTTAGCTTATATTATAAGTACCAATAATCTGACTTTAAAATTTGTATAGAAAGACAAAGGAACTAGAATAACCAAAACAAGTCTGAAAAAAAGAACAAAGTTAGAAGACTCCCATTACTTAATGTCAAGATATACCATAAACTGCAGTAATCAAGACAACATGGTGTTGGCAAATGGATAGATATAAGATCAATGAAACAAAATAGCTAGCCCAGAAATCAACCTGCTAAAATAATATATCAACTGGTTTTTGACAAGGGTGCAAAGGCATTTCAATGAAGAAAGGATATTTTTGATAAATGGTGTTGGAACAATTAAGTACCCACATACAAGAATGAATTTCAACACCTACTTCATGATTGATACAAAAATCAACTCAAAAGAGATCATGGAGCTACATGTAATCATTAAAAAATAAACCTTCTGGAAGAAAACATGGGAGAAAATCTGCATGACCTTTGATTTTTCAAAGTTTTTTTAGATATGGCCCTAAAAGCATGAGTCATAAAAGAAAAACTATAAATTATACTTTACCAAAATTCTCAGTGAATGACACTAGTCAGAGAATGAAAAGATAAAGCACAGGCAGAAAGAAAATATTTGCAAATCACCTATCTGATAAAGGAATGGTACCCAGATTATATAAAGAACACTTAAAACTCAACAATGAAACAAACAGGCAAAAGATCTGAACAGAAACTTCACCAAAGAAGATATATAGATGACAAACACATACAAGATGCTCAGCATTATTTGTCATTAGGGAAATGTAAATTAAAACCACAATGATACATCACGGCACACTCATTAGTATTGCTAAGATAAAACATACTGACACTACCAGGCTCTGGCAAGCATGTGGTACAACTGGAATTCACAAAACTTGAATATTACATTATGAAACTTGTAAAATTCCAAATGACAAGATCAAGGTGAAAATTGATANGTAATCCCAGCTTTGTCTCTTAAGTAGTTGAGGAGCTTTTGATAGATGCTTGTTCTTCCAAACCACAGTTTCTTCTCAGCATTGGGAGAAATAGTGTAAGAGGATGCTCTTATTTGTCCCTGGAAAAAACAATTCTAAAGATGAAGATATAAATAACTAAGCCAATGCTGCACTTTTCTTTTATTTCTTTTTCTTTTTCTTTTTTTTTTTTTGATGTTATGATCTGAAGATGCTTTAAGAAGATAGTGCTGTTTTTCCAAATTGAAGATGCCGACTTGATACACCAATCCAACTTCAGTCTTTTGGCACAGTCTGAAATGGCAAGCAAAGCCCTTGGTCCACACTGAAGTGGGTGATGGACTGAACTCCCTTGGAGGTAGAGCTGAAATATGGAAACAACTTCATAGCTGAACATGACAGTTGTCCCTGCTCTGTAACAAATGTGCCAACTGGACGCCCACCTGGAAGTCTGCTGCAGAGCATGGTGCTGAAATTGTAGGTGAACAATTATAGTTTACAACTTTTTGTCCATACAATTCCCTTCTCTTGATGAGATCACCATATAGTGAGAGAGCAATGAGGGAAAAGATTGTTAAAATTGTCTTATTAGAGGGCAACTCAGGACAGAACAAGTGAAAGCAGATAGGCGGGTCAAGAACAAAGAATTGAATTAGAGGATAATAGAGTTTAGGATTTCTCCTACCTTCCATCATTTCTAAGGCAGCTCTACAAGACGGCAGACTCAGTATTTGCTGCAAAACACAGCATAACATATGGTGAGGGAAATTGAAATGAGCTAAATGGCAAACCAAATACAAGATTTTTTTCCCTTTTCTTTCCAATATAAGTGATAAATTGCTAACAGAAATAGGATGCAGAGTATTTCCAACTTAAATATGAGGAAAATATCCTCTCTGAAACATAGTGACTGACATTGGATATATATAAGGAGAAATTTTAATGGTGTATGCATTTAGTTAAGGGTACAAACATCATTTCCTAGTGGTTTGGAACATATGCAGAATACCAATTGTCAAGCCAAGAAATTTATAAATACAGCAAACTCTTCTGTTCTCAGATAAACTGTAAAAATAAATGAAGTCATCAATATTATCAAGTATAATTTAATAACAATTTTTCATTCAACATTTAATAGTTTCCAGATGGCTTTATATTTCTCCAAAAATGAAGATGGTATATACATACATAAAATAATAGCAAGTAGTTAATTATTTTCTAGGAGAAAAGCAGAAGTCTGATAAAATATGCAATTTAAATTTATCAATTACATTTAACTAGAATCATAAAAATAATATAGATGAATATTTTATCTGGATATTTATTCAATTTGCTTCTGAAATTTTTCCTCATTCAGGGAGTGTTCACTTTTTCCTCCTGCTTAATTTTCTCCTTTCCATCCATGTTTTTATACATGTGCAATATTTTTGTTTTCTGTTATTAGTTCTTATATAGTAAAAAAAATATTTTTCTTCTTTAACATGTTTTTTAAAAAAGATTTTATGTATTTACTTGAGAGAGAGAACACAAGTGGGGGAAGGGGCAGAGGGAGAAGTAGGCTCTGTGCTGAGCAGGGAGACCGATGTGAGGCTTGATCCCAGGACCCCGGGATCAGGACCTGAGCTGAAAGCAGACCCTTAACCAGCTGAGCCACCCTGGTGCCCCTTCTTTAACATGAGTTTGAAAATGGTTTTAAGTAACTATATATACACAGGAACTTAGCAAATACTGTCACTCTACTAAATCCTGTGATTCCCAAATGCTCAAGCATAGAAGAGAATGAGAGTATCTTGGTGTGTTTTCTCCAATTGCTTCATTGTTCATGGATGAGTGCAATAGGGAACTCAACATTGCTTTTGCAGCCTCAGTTTTTTCTTGTGGCCTGGACCTAATGATTTTTGTAATCCTCAAGATGTTCCTAGTGTAGTTTAAGGCACTGTACTGTACTCTTCAATTCAATAAAGTACATGAGAATGAAAGAAAGAAAGAAAGAAAGAAAGAAAGAAAGAAAGAAAGAAAGAAGAAAGAAAGAAAGAAAAGATTCTCTTATGTAGCAACCCCTGTGAATTAAAGATGGAAGAACCTCATATTTACACATCATCCCAGAAAGTTCCGGAACCACCTCTGTAGACAATGAATGTTGTACAGTTTATGACCAGAGATTACTTTTTCTTATTCTGGAGCTTTTTTACATTAATAGAATGTGAAAAAATTTGTACTTTTGTGTCTGGCTTCATTTACTCAGCATAATACTTTTGAGAGTCAACCATGTTGTTAGGATATTAGTAATTTTATTTTATTTTATTTTATTTTATTTTATTTTATTTTATTTTATTTTAGAGAGAGAAAGAGAGCGTGCACACCCGTGTGTGATAGGAGGAGGTGGGTAGAGGGAGAGGGAGAGAAAATCTTAAGCAGGCTCCATGCCCAGCACAGAGCCAGATGTGGGGCTGGATCTCAGGATCCTGAGGTCATGTCCTGAGCCAAAAACAAGAGTCAGATGCTTAACCTACTGAGCCACCCAAGTGCCCCAGAATACTAGTTGTTTGTTCCTTTTTATTTTTGAGTTGTATTCAGTGATATGCTGATAAGTGCTTGACTATTGGCTCTTAAAAACAAAAGCAAAAGCAAAAACAAAAACAGAAACAAAAACAAAACAAAAAGCTTAATGCTAGCATTTTTCAATTTTCATCCTTTAAATACTCTGAAAGTAGCAAATTTCATGCTATCAACATGTCCTGAGTCATTTTGAAAAATTCCCGAAAATTGAACTGTCCGTTCTTGTGACTCAGCGTGAGCTGGGGCTAGCACAGCACTGGTCATCTTCCATTGTATGAATATAGCATAATCTGCTTATCAACTGAACTCTTGATGTAAACATGTGAGTTGTTTCTACTTTTGCATTGTTATGACTATAGCTCCTATGAACATTCTTATCTCTTTGGTGAGCATGTATTTCCATCACTCCTGGGTAAATACCTTTCAGTAGAATCACTTATTTGTACAGTAAGTTTAACTTCAACTTTATGAAATAAAATTGACAGTTGTCTGAAAGTATTATAACATTTTATACTTCCAACAACAAAGTATAGGGGGTCCAATTGCTCCAAATGCTTGCCAATATTTGTATTGGCAATCTTTTAATTTTATCCATTTTGATGGAAGTCATGTTTCACTATTTTCTCTTATGACTAATGATTATAAGCAGTATTTCATGTACTTACTGGCTCTCTCCATATCTTCCCTTATGAAGTGTCTGTTTAAGTCTTAGGACCATTTTTTTTTTTTGGTCTATTATTGAGTTGCAGGAGGTCTTTACATACTGTTGACATAAATGGATATATATCCATCTATCAAACCACAACCTAGGAGAGAATTTTAGTATGTATGCATTGTGGCTTGATTATTTTTCTTTATAACGCCCCCCTTTTTTAAATTAAAAAACTTAATTTTTACAGCACTTTTAGATTCACAACAAAGTTGAATGCAGATTTACTGTATTACTTCTGTCCCCTCACACACTCAACCTCCCCCTCTTTGGACATCTCTCATATGGTACTTTTTTAAAAAGATTTATTTATTTATGGGGCTCCTGGGTGGCTCAGTCATTAAGCATCTGCCTTCGGCTCAGGTCATGACCCAGGGTTCTGGGAGCGAGCCCCGCATTGGGCTCCCTGCTCAGTGGGAAGTCGGCTTCTCCCTCTCTCAATCCCCCTGCTTGTGTTCCCTCTCTTGCTGTCTCTCTCTCTGTGTCAAATAAATAAATAAAATCTTTAAAAAAAAAGATTTATGAATTTATTTTAGAGAGAGCATGCGTGGATGCAGTGTGGGGGGGGCAGGGTCAGAGGGGAAAGGGAAGGGACTAGCAGACTCCCCACTCAGTGCCGCCCAACCCAGGCTGGAACAGGACCTGGAGATCATGACCTGAACCAAAATCAAGAGTCAGACACTTAACAGACTACACCACCCAGGTGCCCTGTTACTTTCTGATAATGAAAAATTTTTGAAAAAGTCCTATTAATAATTTTTTAGTAGCATTTTCTGTGTCCCAATAAATCCTTACCTATTGCAAATTAACATAGATATTTTATGATGTTTTCTCTAGAAGTCTTATTGCTTTAGATTTTATATTTAAGTCTATTGATTATTCCAACTTAATGTTTGAGCAGGGTGAAGATTAGGGATTGAGATACAATTTACTCCATATGGGTATCCAGTTGTTCTAGCATTATTTGTAAAACAAGTTTCTTTACCCCATTGAATTGCTTGGCACCTCTGTTGAAAAACAATTGACCACACAAGTGTGGGCCTAATTCTGACTCTTTATTCTATTCAATTAATTAGTTTGCCTTACATCAATATCTAATTCCCTTAATTACTATGGATTTATATGAAGTGCTGAAATCAGATATTACAGATCCTCCAACTTTGTTTTTATTTTTTTCAAAATTTTAGGCTACTTGATGTCTTCTTCATACTTTAAGTCTTTATATTCTATATATTTTAAAATCAACTAGTTGATTTCTACAAAATGACCTATTTGATTTTGATTGGGAAATGTGATCAGTCTTCAGATCAATTTGGGGAGAATGACCTCTTAACAATATTGAGTACCCCAATCCATAAATCTGATATGTTTCCTTATTTTTTATTTGGGTCTTAAATTTCTCTTAGCAATGTTTTGTACTTTTCAGTATATTTATCTATATGTTGTTAAGTTTAACCCTAAATATTTTTTTATTTATGATGTTATTTTAGATAACATTGTTTTAAATTCAGTTTTCCAATTGTTAATTACATTATGTAGATTTGCAATTGAATATTTTTTTTGCATTGATTAAACTAAGTTGTTTTTTTTTAATGATTTTTTATTATATTATGTTAGTCACCATACAGTACATCCCCAGCTTCCGATGTAAAGCTTGATGATTCATTAGTTGCGTATAACACCCAGTGCACCATGCAATACGTGCCCTCATTACTACCCATCACCGGTGTATCCCATTCCCCCACCCCCCTCCCCTCTGAGGCCCTCAGTTTGAATATTAATCGATCTTATAGTCTTTGATCTATCTAAATTCACTTATTAGTTTAGTAATTTTTTTGAAGATTCTTTTGAGTTTTCTACATCAACAATCATGTTGTTGAGTAAAGATAGCTTAGTTTCTCTCTGCCTGCTGGTGGAACCTGGTGTTTTCCCATGTGACTCTCCATGGCATGTCATGCCCCTTTCTTGGGATCTATGACTATAACAAACTGTCTTTTCAGTGACAGGTGTCTCCTAATCTGTGGTCTTGTCATGTCCTAACTAACCAATAATAAAACTTACATTTTAAAATGCACACACACAATACGCACATACATATATTAACACATTAACTTACATATTAACATTGCCATCTGGATGATTTTTTTTCCAGTTATGGGTCATATTTTCATGCTTATTAACATTTTAAAAAAATTTTGAATGCTAGGAATTGTTGACGATATTTCTTGGTAATTCTGAATTTTATTATTTTTTTTAGAGAGTTAGGTTTTATTTTATCGGGCAGTTAATTTACTGTTGGATCAGGGTGATCATAGCAAGGCTTGGTTTCTAGGCTTTATTGGGTTGGGTCTAATGGAATCCCTCCTGTATGGCATGGACTTTGCTCCTAAGGAATGGTCTTTCTAGTGTTTTAGCTAAAGGATGATTATCTTAGTAAGGCTGCTTCACTCTGACTGGTGAAACTCTAATATTTCCCTGTGCTGTGTGAGCTCTAAAATCTCCCTTCTGCTCACAGCCCTCAGCAATCTTGAAGATTCTAGGGCACTGTATGTTCAATTTAGTATTTGGCCAAAGGTAGAGGGCGTACCTTATACTTAGATACCTGCTGAGTCTTCTCTGTACAACTTTTTCCTCTGTTCTCCTGCTCCATAAATTCCAGCTGCCTCACTAGATTTGAAACTCTAGTCTCAGTTTTCTCTGAGTGGTGAGATCACTGCTACCTGTTTGGCTATACTTCTCTGTACCAACATTTGGAATGTGGTCCCAGGCGGAAAGCTCAGATAAATGTGATACTCACCTTTTATGTCTATCTCTCTCAAGGGTCACAGGCCTGAAGTCTCTGTTTTTCAATCCATAAAAAGAATTGTTTCATGTATTCTCATCCTATTTTGTAAGTATTTACAGTGGGAGGTCAAACGTGATACCCTTTTCTCTGTTAAATCCAGAACCAGAAATATGCTAATATATGCTTTTTTTTTTTTTGGAAAGATAAATTTTATGGTTGTTTTCTGCAAGAAGCAAATTGTAAACTTTTTAAAAATCTTTTCCCTGTTACTCATTCGGCTATGGTTTTAGAATTATCTTTCAATATTGTGCCAACTTCAAGTAACATCTGTGAAATTTTTGTTCTTTTTCTTATTTCAAATCTTCCATATACGCTATAATTCTTCCACAAATTACTCCCTCACACAATGAATTTCTATATGAACTTACTTTATTTCACGCATTCAGGTTTTTGAGACCTCAATTGTTCACTATATCATGATGAGCACATTAGGAACTATGTGAAGAACTCATTATGATTTTAGTGCTTTCACAGAAGAACTGTGATGAGAGAAACTTGCAGGGAAAAGCTTAATAAAGTATATTTTACAATTTATAATTTTATGAAGCTATAATAGGATTTATTGTAAAGTTCTATAGAATATGATTAATGCTGGTCTGCACAGACTCAATGATTATTTTGAAATAGATTTAGTTGATTTCTTAACAATTAATTGGTTCGGCAGAGGATCTGTTTGATTTAATTGCTAATAGAGTCTAAAACAATTTGACCATATTTCAGAATAAGGAGATAAGGTTGATTATATGTAGATATGATCACAACGCATAGATCAGTAAATTGAGAAATAGCTTCTCTAGTGTTTCAGGCCATCCTAATAGTTAATTTGGGTCACCGTGTAGTCAATTCCATTGAATGACGGTTGCTCAGTAAACATGGATTGAACCCATACCCTACAGAAAGACTGAACTCAGAAATATGAGAAAACAAGAAAATCAAGGTTACATTTAGTACCTTTGTATTAACTTTCTAGGGCTTCCATATAAGATACCATAGACCGAATGCCTTAGACAACAAAGTTTTTCTTCTCACAGTTCTGGAGGCTGGAAGACCAATCAAGATACCAACAGGTTTGGTTTCTCCTGAGGCCTCTCTCATCAGCTTGCAACCTTATCGCTGCATCCACACATAACCTCTTCTCTGTGCACACACATCCCTGGTCTCTCTCTCTTCTTCTAAGGACACTAGTCTTGTTGAATTAGAGCTCCCCCACTCGAAGACTCATTTAGCCTTAATTACCTCCTTAGAGACCCTATCCCCGTCACATGGGAGTCAGGGCTTCAACATATGCATTTTGAGGGGGACATAATTCAGTCCACAACAATAGCCATGTTATAGTATGAACATATATAGGAGTACACATGTCAGGGAAATCATGCAAATGATGTGACTTCTGGTTTACCCAGGAACTGGACTTGGCAATTGGAGGCTCTTCACCTCCTCCCTTATCCTTGGAATGTGGATTCTGCTTGCCTTTCCCAGTCTCAGAGGCTGCTCCAATGACATAGTCTTGAGATTGTGATGTGGTCTTGAGAACGTATGTGACTGAACACAGTTAAGACCTCTATATACACTTAAGATGTGGTGAGCGGTGCTGAGATCTATTTACTTGTTTTGTGGCCACCTAAGTTATGCCTGGTATGTGAGTTCTCTTGCATGTTAAACCTCCCACCTACCAGCCTGGAGTGACCTGCCTCTTTTTCCAGTCTCTCCCTACTCTCTTCACTATGGTTGCCAAATTTGGATCACACCTGGGAAACTCCCTAGGAGCTTATGAACCAACAACACATTAAATAAATGTCAAAGAAAATACTAAGCTATGAAATTTCTTCTCTTGAGTTTTGTAAACAAAATTGAAGGTATGTTTGTAAAAAGGACATTGAAATCTCACCACCAGGTGACAATGATTGTAGGATCAAATGAGATAAAATAGAAAATATGTGAACATGCTTTGAAATTTATAACACATGATAGAAACATAAGGTGTTAATTCATAGGCATTCACACTCAGGCCTCCTATGTTGGCTTCTAACTTCCTCTCCAGAGATACACTTTCAGGCAAAGTTCTTAGTGTGAATCTAAGTTCATAATTTTTCTCCCTTAAAGATTTTTTCTTAATCCATATTATTAGCTATAAGCTTTTGCCATCTGATGACAAGTTTCGGGGGCAGGAGAGCTTCCAAATTTACATCAATGTATTTTGTCTATTGATAAGTTTAGCCCATGTAGCAGAGACCTCAAGGGCAGCATGTGACCTAGCACCTCAAGGAGCAACAGCTAGCAAAGAAAGTGCAGGTTGTTTTTTTTTTTTTTAAAGATTTTTTTTTATTATTAATTTATTTGAGAGAGAGAGAGAGCTCTAAATAGGGTAAGGAAGGGAAGAGGGAGAGAGAGAGGTAAACTCAAGAAACCTCCATGCTGAGCGTAGAGGCTGACACAGGGTTCGGTCCCATTATCCCCAAAATCATGACTTTAACTGAAATCAAAAGTCTGATGCTGAACTGACTGAGCCACCCAGGTGTCCCTGAGAACCCAGGTTTCCAAAGGCCCTGACTGTTAGAAAGGTGAGTCAGGAAATATAACGGAAAATGGGCAAATAAAGACCCATATGACATGTAAGTGTAAGTTATTTTGAATCCCACTCTGGAAAGGAACACCAAAATCTCTTTATTTCAGCACTAACTCATGCCTGAATATTTGCTCATGTAAATTTTGATCTTCTGCAAAGGTTACAACCCAGTCACCTACAGTTGCAATCTGGTCCATAGTCATGTCTTTCTGTCTAAAAAGTCTACCTGGAAGTACCATCTGTCAGCTTGGCTCAGATTTCATTGGTCAGAGCAAGTCCTAGGACTGCCTGCCTTTAAACGGGTTGCTTTGAAAGAGGACAAGAAACAGGTGGTGAAGAGTCCCAACCAGGACCATACATCC
The DNA here is from genome assembly GCF_002007445.2 of Ailuropoda melanoleuca. NCBI lineage: Eukaryota > Metazoa > Chordata > Mammalia > Carnivora > Ursidae > Ailuropoda > Ailuropoda melanoleuca. Next base: position 182,397,279 of record NC_048219.1, read on the forward strand.
ACTTGACAGATTCTTTCCCCCACTTTGCATAGGATATTTAGGATATTGTATTTATAGTATATTTTCCTTAGCATCGACACAGCCTAAGTTTGTGACACAAACTGGTCATTAGTATTATAAGAAAATATATTTTTTAACACAATTGAATCTTATTAAAAGTAAAAGCTGTTTTCCTACATATTTGTTTTTCCATATTTTAGTTTAAAAAGGTTTTTAAGTCTTTTAAAATTGGTCATAACTTTGCATCTGATTGTTTTACCCTTTTAAATGTGATTGCTTCTGACATATCCACCGATATGCTTAAAATGAAATGACAGAAAATCAAGTGGGCTATTTCCTTGCATACATATGCTTCCATAATGAAATTATTCCCGCTGAGAAAAACAAGTTTGCATTTTGCAGTTGGTCACAATTGGTGAGAACAGAGGGTCTATACATCTTTAATGGAATGTTATTTCTCAAATCTTCTGACAAGTGCCATGTCTCTCACTCTCTCCCACAATTAAGTCAGCAATCCTTGATTCCTAACTTTCATTAAGGAATCACGTGATACACACCACATGGAAACAGCATCCTACAGATTGCTTTAATCTCTCACCTCTGGCTTCTCCTTTTTCTCTCTCTACCTGCCGCTTCCTAACTTCCAATTATCTCTTCATCGGATTCTGTGTAAACAATTTGGTTGCATACAAGAGATTTAGATAAATTTCATTAAAATTCCTGCATGGTTTGCAAACAAAAAGAATGAAATCAACGCTTAAAGTTGGTCCATTTGAGATCTCTGTTTTCCTGTGTTTATTATCCTTTTTTAAAATTTATGAAATAGTTTTTACCTATTTTTAAAGTTAACACAAGCCTTCAGGTCCATGTAAATAAGATTTTTTTTTGAAAGAAGAGTCCTTTAATACGTGTCTGTGTCATCGAAGTTTGGCTTGACATGACAAACTGCCAAATTGTTCCTAGAAGCATCTTAATTCTTGTTTTTAATCAAACTATCAGAGGTGGCCTATTTTTATAAGGAATAGTCAGTAGAGCCCAGAACTATTTTTACTCTAAATAAGAAGTTGGCCGGATAGACCATAATGTCATAGTTGTCATAATATGTTCAAAGGGAGGTAATTCCTCATAGTATTCTAAGGGATACCTTCTGTCCATGGCAAATCAAGTATTTGTAAGTATGCCTCAGGGATTTCTAGAGAACACTTTCCCATCTCTATAAAAAAGCAAGGCGGAAAGGATGATTAATATGTATTTTAGCCTCCACGTATGCTAATCACCATACTATATGCTTTACTTAATTCATCTCACTTAGTCCCTTGCCCAGCAAGCCATGAGATCTGGATTATTCTCATTTATCTTTTCTCTTTTATTGAAGGGATAAGTGCATCACAGCTCTGCAGGATCAGAAGCCAATGGAAGCCCATGTCACAGTTTTATTTTTTTTTATTTTTATTTTTTTATTTCTTTTTTTTATTTCTTTTTATTTTATTTTTTTAAATTATTTTATTATATTATGTTAATCACCATACAGTACATCCCCAGATTCCGATGTAAAGTTTGATGCTTCATTAGTTGCGTATAACACCCAGTGCACCATGCAATACGTGCCCTCCTTACTACCCATCACCAGTCTATCCCATTCCCCCACCCCCTCCCCTCTGAAGTCTTCAGTTTGTTTCTCATAGTCCATAGTCTCTCATGTTTCATTCCCCCTTCTGATTACCCCCCTTTTCTTTATCCCTTTCTTCCCCTACCGATCATCCTAGTTCTTATGTTCCATAGATGAGAGAAATCATATGATAATTGTCTTTCTCTGCTTGACTTATTTCACTTAGCATTATCTCCTCCAGTGCCGTCCATGTTGCAGCAAATGTTGAGAATTCGTTCTTTCTGATAGCTGAGTAATATTCCATTGTATATATGGACCACAGCTTCTTAATCCAGTCATCTGTTGAAGGGCATCTCGGCTCCTTCCATGATTTGGCTATTGTGGACAATGCAGCTATGAACATTGGGGTGCATATGGCCCTTCTCTTTACTACGTCTGTATCTTTGGGGTAAACACCCAGTAGTGCAATGGCTGGGTCATAGGGTAGTTCAATTTTTAACTTTTTAAGGGACCTCCACACTGTTTTCCAGAGTGGCTGTACCAACTTGCATTCCCACCAACAATGTAGGAGGGATCCCCTTTCTCCACATCCTCTCCAACAATTGTTGTTTCTTGCCTTGTCTATCTTTGCCATTCTAACTGGCGTAAGGTGGTATCTCAGTGTGGTTTTGATTTGAATTTCCCTGATGGCTAATGATTTTGAACATTTTTTCATGTGTCTGTTAGCCATTTGTATGTCTTCATTGGAAAAGTGTCTGTTCATATCTTCTGCCCATTTTATGATTTGTTTATTTGTTTCTCGTGTATTGAGTTTGAGAAGTTCTTTGTAGATCTTGGATACCAGTCCTTTATCTGTGGTGTCCAGTTTTAGACTTAAGAAGGTAGGTGCCCGCAGTGGTGTCAAAGCTGTTAGGACATTCACGCTTGTGCCACTGTCTTCAAATGTTAGATTAACAGAGGATTTCTGATATAATTTAAATTACTTTATCATGTATAAGTTCCACGGTGGTTGTATACAATTGTAACCTGGTAAAGACAAATATTTATTATTCTATTACTGCATTCATTGATTTTTATTGATGCCACTTTAAAATATTTAATTTAGAATATTTAAAAATATTGAAAATACAGTAAAGAAACAATATCAGTTATGACCCTACCACAAGAAAGAACTGAGTTTCACATATTGATGTATTTGCTTCCAGTCTAATTTTATGTATGATATATAACATTGATGTTATGTTTATTTTAGTTTTTATAAAACATAGATTTTGCCATATATACAGTTTTATGCTTTCCTTTCTTTATTTAAAATTTCATAGTTAACATTTCTGTTTGACATTATTAATCATAATCAAAACTGTAATTTTAATAGCTATGTTTTTCTGTCTATGGATATGCAATGTAATACTAAATACAGTTTTTCCCCATTGTTTCAGAGATGCTATTGTGTGTGTGTGTGTGTGTGTGTGTGTGTGTGTGTGTGTGTGAGAGAGAGAGAGAGAGAGAGAAAGAGAAATGTATCTGTTCTCTACCTGTTTCTCCAGGTTTTCTCAGTTTCATTTCTATAACAAGTCAGATTATCAAACCACATATTTTAATTCCCCATGAAGGTATCACTCCTGAATCATGGTTTAGTATTATCTCTGCAACAATGATTAAGAGTCTACATTAAAAAAATAACAACATGAATAACATTGCTGTGTCCTTAATAAAACTATCGCATCAAGGCATTATTCACCGCGTGGATGAGGCCCATGAAATACATTCGTGTTAGATATTGGGACTGAATAAGAGACTGCTTCACCTGAATCTCAAGGACGCTTTTTTTGACCAGCTAGTTGTGCTCAATGCATCTTCTTTTTCCCCTAGGCTCTTAGGAAGCAGACCTGAATTTAGTGCTCAGCTATAGAAACTATTTATAGTCTAGAACTGCACTGTCTAGTATGGTACCCACATGTGCTATTTAAATTTAACTTAATGGAGATTAAATAAAGTTAAAAATTCCATCCCTTAGTCACACTAACCACATGCCTCTGTTGTTTACCATACTGAAAAGCACAGATACAGCATATATCCATCCTTATAGAAAGTTCGATCAGATAGTACTGGTCTCGATTATGGATCAAATTATACACTGCGAGCATGCCACACAGCTCAGTATTTAATGTTAACTTATACTGTCTAGATGATTCGCTACGTATTATTGCATGCTACCTTCTATTGCTTTCAGAATTAGGTAAGGACAAATAATGCCATTACATCTGTCATTTCAGAATATATTAGCATCCCAACCTACGTTCTTATGATGGTGATGTTGACACCCAACCATTAGGATGACTGGATAGGTTATTGGGCTTACAAAAGGGATTTAATAATTTTAATTATATCTAGGTGTTTTAGATTTATCTGATCACATTTGTACGGGTCCCTGTCCACATATATTATTATGACCCTCCCGTCCTTACCCCCCACCACTCAGTTTCATTTTCTACATCATCTGTAGTAAATACATGAGTGCAGGCTCTACTGAGGACCATTAGGATAGTGCTGGAAATGACGAATGTGACCTGCGTCATCACCAATAGTGGGCGTCACTGCAGGGAGGTGACCACCAGAAAGAGCTTCAGGGGAAAGCAGTGTCCGTTCTGGTTGGAGAACATGGAATGTTTTATATATCATGGGGGACATTTATGAAAATCTGAAAGCAACATTCATATTTCAGAATTTAAAATTACTCGTACATATAGTCTACTGATTTGAGATGGCTCTCCAATAAATAAATCGATAGTACATCTTCTTTAAGGCTCGTGGTGGCACTTTGAAAATGCTTGGGTATAAATAAAGCAAACATACATTTCCTAGGTCTGACCATGTAGTCACAGAATACTTAGCCATAAATCAGCATGGGCCACTTTAATTTCCTTCCTTGCCTACATAATCAAAACATGAAGCTCTCTTTTCTTTAACACATAATTCTCCTCAATCATTACATAAATTGCCATATTTCTTTATAACAAAGTAAATGCCTAGGTTCAGCTATGATTTACAGATTGTGTAAATTATTAGCCATATGGTTGTTATATGCCATTCTGCTTATAAAATATGTATTTTAAGTAAATACATCTATGACTACAAGAGAGAAAGTTATTCATTACTATTTAGATGTTTTAAATATCTTCTCTATCATAAGGGCAAGCACTTCCAGCTGGGTTATATTATTTATCCCAAAGACATTTTTTTTGTTATGGTTTTATCATTACAACCTATAAAAGTGGATAAGGGTGGGTCTCCATAAGGATAACTTCCTACCATAGCTATCATTTACTATGAAAGAATCTTACTGTTTTTTTTGTTGCCACTTCTCACTTCCAACAAAGTGTCATTTGACTGCATTATTCATTTCTTATACTTCCTGGGTGTTAAGACGCCTTTNGAATAGGCTGGTGATGGGTAGTAAGGAGGGCACGTATTGCATGGTGCACTGGGTGTTATACGCAACTAATGAATCATCGAACTTTGCATCAGAAACCAGGGATGTACTGTATGGTGACTAACATAATATAATAAAAAAACATTAAAAAAAAGAAAATATTATTCTTACCCTCATTGAATCACATACTTTTGTGGAAAATTAATTAATTAAATATATATATATATATATATTATATATATATATATATACACCCAGGGATGTACTGTATGGTGACTAACATAATACAATAAAAAATATTATTATAATAAATAAAAAAAAGAGTAATGTTGATTGCTAATGACATGGTCAATCCATTCTTTAGTTATGAGCTGGCACCAGAATTTTTCTGAGGGATAGAGGTGTCTTGGTTGGTAAACTACTTTGTTGAAGACTTTGAATTGTTGCTTGACAATCCAGTACATATGGGTCTTAGAAGGCACCAAACCTGGAGTGGACCGTGTGTGTGTGTGTGTGTGTGTGTGTGTGTGTGTGTGTTGGGGGTTGGGCATGGAGGGCTGATGAAGCTCTGCATACAGACAAAAAAAGAGAATTTGGAACTTGGGGTGGGACAGTCCTGGGGACAGCGAAGAAGCAGGAAAAGATGCTGAGAAAGGAATATCAAATGGGAATGGCCAAGGGCTTCCAGTTTGACTTCTTCATATCTCCCCAAATTATTTGGCAAATTCTTCATGCTCTCAAAAATCCTAGTGGGAGGAAATATTTTTTGTGGAAATTGGTGGAGGGGCCAAAGAGATTTTTGTGGTCATCAGTAGATGCTGGGTGCAACTGAATAAGGCCTAGAGATGTAAAGCCATAGTTAGGAGAATTGTGCAGCATCAGCCTAAGAATCAGTCCATGTTGATACCAATGATCTAATCCTTTCATTTCATGAATACACCAGTCAGTTTGTGTAGCCATGCCCCTACGGAGAGAACTCAGTCCTTGCCAGTACTTCTCCAGTATAATCAGTGCTGCAAAGGACACATGTCTCCTTGACCACACAGAGCTTCTCTAAAGAATGTACCTAGAAGGGCCAGTTTTGGTTCTTGGGAGATTTATGAGATATTCTCAAATTGCCCTCCAAACTAGCAGTACATGGTGTGTTCCAACGCACAGTATAAATGTATGTTTTGATTTTCAAGGTATGGAAGGTCTCCTTTACCCTCCTTTTTGTGAACAAATGACATTATCATTCTGATTGGGTATGGAATGCTACCTTATTGTTTTATGTATACCTCTATTTATTTTTATTTTTATTTTTTGGCTGATTACTGGTGAGATTGGGCAACCTTTAAAAAATGCTTTGGTATTAAGGTTTCTCTTCTGTGTATTGCCTCAGGTGTTCTTTGGCAGGCGCTATTAATCATCTCCTTCCTATCCATTTTCACTTCTTTACCAATAAACTCTGATTGAGATCTCAACATATCCAGTTAAGCTTATTTTTTAAATTTTCCTGTGAGGCTGGAGATGGTCATGTTACCTAACTTTGGCCAATGAAAGGTAAGTGAAAGTCACTGAGCCTTCCAGACAAACTTTTTAAAAGGTGTATCTTTTACATTTTGTTTCCTGGAACTTCTCTACTGTGTTTGTCTGGAACACAGACTATACTTGGAGAAGGGGAAGTAGCCTGTGATATGTGAGAAGTAAATTTATTGAACAATAAAGGAGCTGAGACCTTGATGATTTCTTCAGGTGGCTGTGCCCACCCAGATGACCTCCTTCTTGACCTCTGGTTTTGTGAGGAAAACCAGCATATATTGGCTTAAACCTCTCTAAATTTCTACAATAAGTAGCCAAATCCCATCTCATTCAAATAACATTCTCCCATTTTTAATTGTTTTTTTCCTCATTGATTTCCAAGAGTTTTTTGTTTTGTTTTGTTTTTGCATATATTCTAGATACAAATCCATCATCATATGTCTGCCAAAAACACCTTCTCCCAAAGATAGTGATTTTGTTCTGGTTCTTTCTCAAACTTCATCATGGGTTCTAGAAAAATCACTTTCCCCTTCCAAGTTACAGGGCCATCTTCTGTAAAATGAAGAATAGAGAGTATCTAGGGATTTGTCTAGCCCTGATGTTCTGAATCTATGAATATGTGCCTATGAAACATATCTCTGTACAGCAGGACAGAGCAGTGTGGTCTGCCCCAGTCCTTCATCTTGATAAAGCCTTTTGTATCCTGCCAGATAGATCACACAATCCAGACTGATTACTTCAGAGAGCTTTCTGGTTAGCTTTAGAACCATCTATTTTTTTGAGCATATACAGAAATACTCTTATAGACTTAGAGTTGAAAATTTTCTTATGCTACCTATGGAAAAAAAATGGGAAAACTATAAAAACAAATATTATAATATTTCAGCCTATCTCTGGTTAAACTAAATAAACATACGTTGTCAACAAAATTTGAAAATAGCGTATTCCATTGATAAGTAATAAAAGAAAATGGTGAGTAATTTTTTATGTATTTCATCAGTACTCATTAAGCTATCATAAAGGGGAAATTTATTGAAGTGATAGCTTGCTAGCTGTCAAGGTTGGATTTTATTTAAAACCATATTGTCTGCGGAGAAATCTTGAAAGAAAACAAAACAACAACAACAAAATAGCAAAACACAGCAAGTAGATAGATCATATTGAATGTTTTTTTCAAGATGGCCTGTTTTCCATGATTATTATGAAGAAAAAAAATGTTGATTTTTAAGCTGGGGAATACTTACCCCTAAATGTCATTGTTCCCCCCTTTGTGCTTGCATAAAAACTGAGGCAGACAGGATCATGACAAATAGTTGGGATGAAACTAAGAGAACACCTTTGGATGGAGTCAATGCTGTCTTGGACATTAGCCTAAAAATGCCTGCCTTGACGTGAGTATTCGGTCTGTCAAAGCATTTTACGCTGCTCATTCCTCAGGACTGTGCTGTGGACGAGGGAGGATCCTGCCAAGCTGTCTAGAGCTACGACTCTGAGGTTGGTCATATTAATGTGAGAACCTACCGCATAAATCTACTCACCTGATTCAAGCAAATGGTATGTGTGACTAATGAAGTCTTGAATTCACTAAGGGAGGAAAAATGACAACAAGAAAACTAAGCTTGTTAATTATTCCTGTTCTTCCCTTACAACTCTGCTTATGAAAAATATTCTAAGAAGTGCCTGCTTTATCTCCTCCTTCATCCCTGGAGTCTTAACGTTCCTTTTTCGTAACAAGATTTCCTCTGGACCCTAAAGTTTTCTGGAGCCTAATTAAGGAATCGCTAATATTGTTACTAACTGAGCTGGAGGAGCAGCTCTCGATTGTCAGAGGGTAAGACTTGAGCCTCCCCCCCGCCCCCCCCCATGAAATACAAAGCCTTCTTTAGTGGCCTGCAGACCCTGCCCCCTGCCTTCTCCCTAGTTGTGGCAATGCTGCCCCTCAAGGCACATACCGACTTGGCCCCGCCCCCCCGTGCCACCCATGAACAACAGCCACATGACCGAGACACCCTTTGGATATCTTATCTCTCCACCCTGGCCACTTGAGTCTGGATTTCACACACTTACAATTCTCTCCTGCTGCTCGGAAAATGGCTTTTCTTATCTGGGCACACCTCAGTTCTTTGTTTTGATGAGAGGCAGCAGTAAGTTGAAGAGACCTGATGTTTATTTGTGTCTCTGATAATGCAGTAATATGCGCAGCCCCTAGTTGCTCACCCACCACTTCCTTCCAGAAACCTTTCATTCTCTCCCCATTCTTCCTGTTGTCTCTCAAATATGCATATATTTATCTGAACTACAGTTTTGGCCAGGGCTCAATGATTTCTTCCTTGTGTGTTTTGGTTTGTCTAGTAAGTAGTGATGATTTCCATACTGGTTCATACGAGGTCTTTGAATGAGGTTTTTTTTTTAATAATAATATTTTTTATTATATTATGTTAGTCACCATACAGTACATCCCTGGTTTTGTTTTTATTTTTTTAAGATTTTATTTATTTATTTGACAGAGATAGAGACAGCCAGCGGGAGAGGGAACATAAACAGGGGCAGTGGGAGAGGAAGAAGCAGGCTCATAGTGGAGGAGCCTGATGTGGGGCTCGATCCCATAATGCCAGAATCACGCCCTGAGCCGAAGGCAGACGCTTAACCGCTGTGCCACCGGTGCCCCCATCCCTGGTTTTTGATGTAAAGTTCGATGATTCATTAGTTGCGTATAACACCCAGTGCACCATGCAATACGTGCCTTCCTTACTACCCATCACCAGCCTATACCATTTCCCCACCCCCTNATGTAAAGTTCGATGATTCATTAGTTGCGTATAACACCCAGTGCACCATGCAATACGTGCCTTCCTTACTATCCATCACCAGCCTATACCATTCCCCCACCCCCTTCCCCTCTGAAGCCCTCAGTTTGTTTCTCAGAGTCCATAGTCTCTCATGCTTCATTCCCCCTTCTGATTACCCCCCTTTCTTTATCCCTTTCTTCCCCTACCGATCTTCCTAGTTCTTATGTTCCATAGATGAGAGAAACCATATGATAATTGTCTTTTGAGGATAATAATTCCTTTTTCTCTAGGAGGGGTGCAACAGACACTACTGATGCCCTCTATTCTGGAACCACCTGAGTTTACAAGGAGCGCTGGTGGATTGCTCTCAGTCCACTGGAAACTTTTTTTTTTTTTTGATATAAGTTCTGAGATGACATCTCACTTGATAAAAACCGAACATAGCAACACACACACACACACACACACACTCACATACACACAACTCCTTCATCAACTTTGTTGGAATAATTTGTTGAATAACTAATCCTTTCATTCTTTCTCCATAAATTAACAACTTATTGATGTCAGATTTGGTTTCCACATTATCTATTCTGTTCATTTATTATGAAAACAAAACAGAACAAAGCAAAAAATAATATAACCCGGAAGTGTCTCCTATTCAAACAAGACAGCGAGACAAATGGAGTTTTTTGTCCACGTGGGAAGTACGTTGTCTTCCATTTGTCCATTATTCAACTTATGCACCAAAAGAAAGTGTTTCCATCATAGTCTTTTTACTGTCAGTTTTTATATCTGGTAAGATGTTCAAATTCTTAATCTTTATTCAAATGACCCTAAATATCCTTTCCTGTTGATTTTTAAATATGCATTTAAAATAGTTTTGCTTTCAGAACCATCACAGCAGGATATTACTGAGAACTAAGTTGAACCCATTGTATTAGAAAGAGTGATCACTTGTAAAGTTTTATCGTTTCATTCTGGTACATGTAGGTATTTGTCTTCATTTATTCAAGTGTCTTAGTAAAATATATTAGTCAGAGTTCTCCAGAGAAACAGAATCAATAGGATGTGTATATACGTAGAAAGAGATTTATTGTAAGAAATTGGCTCACAGGATTATGGAGGCTAGCAAGCCCAAATCTGCAGTGTCGGCCAGCAGGTTGAAGACCTGGGGGGAGTGGGGGGGTGCTACGGTGCAGAGAAAGTCTGAAGGCAGTCTGTAGGAGAATTCTCTCTTACTCAGGAAGACCAGTCTTTTTGTCCTCCTCAAGATTTCTTTTGCTAGGATGAGGCCCACAGACATAATGAAGGGCAATCTTCTTACTCAAAGTTCACCTATTTCAATGTTAATCTCACCCAAACACATACTCTAAATTGTCACCTAAAATTAACCACCACAGTAAAGTTTTTCTAGTTTTCTTCAAATCTTGTGCATGATTTAAAAATTCATTTCTTTTTGTTTTATATTTTTGTCTGCTATTATAAATTGGGATTCCTTTCTCACATTATGTTTTTAAATAGGACATTCTGGCTTAAGTAATGTATATAAAATTTGTAGCAGAATGCTTGGCACATGGGAAGTGCTTAATGAAACCTCCTGGTAAGTACATTTATTTTGCATTTGGCACCTTAATACTCACGCACTAGTTTTAAAATGTTCTTTTGCAAGTCTTTTCTTTTACATTCATAAATATTATAATCTACAAATAATTTTACTTTTCACTCATCCTTTAAATAGACACATTATTTCCAACTCTTTACTTGTTGCTTTGGCTAGATCCTCAAAAACAAATTTCAGTAATATTAATTAGGGAAGGCACCTTAGTCTTATTCCCAAGAGTAGAGGACACCTCACATTGTCAAAATTTTCTTTTTCCCCTAAATTATCTTTGCTTCTTTAAGGACAGTTTTTCTTTTTGTTTATATTTGCCTTTTTTACATTCATATTTTTCCTATTGTCACATAATCCTTAGTTGTCTATTTTTAGGAATGTGGCAATAAAAATCTCCTTGGTAACTTTTGTAAATAGTTGAGGGTTTTTGATTGATGGACTTCATTGTAGAGTGATTGGGATGAGGAATTTTCATGATGTTATGGGATCCTTGAATGTCAGAAATTAGGGGCTTTCAATTTATCCAGCTTTCTGTTCTTTTTGATCACTTTGTTTAGAAACATTGGCCAGCCTTCTAGGAGTTTTGTATAAAGGGTACATGTGGAATTAACTGTGCAAATTTCAGATTCCTCCCTCTTGCTGTCAGTTTCATGTCCTGTTCCTTCCCTCCATTATACCTATTGTTTCTGAGTCTCAAATCTTTCTGAGATTATGGAGAGTAGAATGACAGTTTCTCACTGTATCTTTCTAATAAAAGTATTTTAGGCTTTACATCCCTTTGCCTTGCTTCTTAGATGCCATTCTCCATTTCCATGATTTCATTCTTCTAGAAGTATTAATTTCTGGAAAAGCCTCTTTTGCATTTAAACTTCCTTTAAAAATTGGTTTCAGGGGCGCCTGGGTGGCACAGCGGTTGAGCGTCTGCCTTTGGCTCAGGGCGTGATCCCGGCGTTATGGGATCGAGCCCCACATCAGGCTCCTCTGCTGTGAGCCTGCTTCTTCCTCTCCCACTCCCCCTGCTTGTGTTCCCTCTCTCGCTGGCTGTCTCTATCTCTGTCAAATAAATAAATAAAATCTTTAAAAAAAATTGGTTTCATTTCAATATGGTCTCAGGAGGTAAGGCAATAAATCATAAGGAACTGGGACTATCATGTTAATTGCTTTTTTTTTAAATTGAGCATTGTTAGTTGCCTATTTAAGAGAGAATCTTTAAAGATGTGACAATGTTCTTTTGTTCCTAATTTTCTGAAAGTTTTTAAAATTAGAAATGTCAACATCTTTTGGAAAATCTTTTGAAATATCTTGTTTCAGTATTTTTTCATACTAATGTGATATACCAAATCATTAGGTTTCCTTCCTCATTTTCTTAAACTCTTCAGATCTAATTGAGTATTTGCTATGCTCTAGATACTTCTTAGGGAATACAAAAATAAGTAGAAGACATCCAAGACTATCATAAAGCTCCTAATATAATTGAGAACCTGTTTCAACAACAAAGTTATAACGAAACAAGCGGAAAATAGATGTACAGGGAAAATGGGATCACAAGAAGCAGCAATTAATTAAAACTGAGAATAATAGGGCTTTTACAGAGCTGTTGCTATTAGAGTTAGAATTTGAAGGCTGAAAATGCATTTTTCATGCTAGTAGTGGAGAGCAATGATGGACTTGCAGTGCTATTCTTGGTTAAAGGAACAGCAAACAAAAAAATGAAGTGTGGGGGAAAAAAGCATGATCATGGAAAATAGCAAATAACCTTCTCTAGTTATTTTCTAAGATGTATGGAAGAGGAGATGTATTACAAAGTTGAATTGGGGTCAGGCAATGAAAGCCTTGAAAGATTTTTGTCTTTATACCGTGGGCACAGACATTTAGACTTATCAAATAGTTTAAAAAATAGTAACATGATCAAAACTCTGGTTTACAAAGATAAACCGAGGGAAAGTGTAAAGGATGGGTTGATAAAGTGACAGATCAGAGGCAGGGACCTGTTTAAAGTCATTGCAAGAGTTCAGAAAGAGATCAAAGAGTCCAAACTAAGGCATCAGATGTAGTAATTGGAGGAAAGGAATAGATAGGAGAGTCACTTTGAATGTACAATTGATAGAAATCATAAACTGATTGGATATAAGGATTGAGAAAAATGTAGAAATGAGGAACACATCAAGTTTTCTCACAGAGTAACTTGAAGAGGGCTGTAGCGTTGTTCCCTGGGAAAGCAAACACAAGAAGTGAACAAGGTAATACAGGAAAGGTAATAGGGTGCTTAGGGCAAATATCACGTCAGGAAGTTCCACTGAAAGCTTCTGCGCTCACAGGAAGAAAAACCTTGCCTATTCTTTGGAATAGTCAAAAATTTTCCATGGGAAGTAGAGTTCTAGCTTCATTACACTGGTGCTCTGCCTAGGACGTTCTAGAATTCGATACAGAATAACTGCGAGATTGACCTAGGCTATAGTGAGAAACCACATTGTAGACACATGAAAAATGAATGTGATCAGAAACAGTGGCTCTCCAGCAAAGACGGTGAAGCCTGAAAATAAGATCTGTGTGTGCACACACACACACACGCACACACACACGCACATGCACACGTGTGTAGTGTGCGTGTATGGTAGAAAAACTGCATTAATATGAATCTGGATGTTCTTCAACCCAAGACTGAAAGACATGGAATTGGCTTTGCCTTGGAATCACTACCGCTTTAAAATGATGTTGAGATGCAACTGTGTCTGATTCTGCAAGTTAGGTTTGTACCAAGCAAAGGCAACCCAAGCTTCTTTCTTCCATCTATTCACAACAAACAGAGACGTCTCTGGATGTTTTTTTTTTTAAAAGATTTTATTTATTTATTTATTTATTTATTTATTTATTTATTTATTTATTTGAGGGAGGGTACAGCAGAGGAGGGAGAGGGACAAGCAGACTCTGTGCTGAGCGCAGAGCCTGATGTGGGGCTCTCTCTCATGACCCTGAGATCACAGCCTGATGTAACGCTCGATCTCACGGCCCTGAGATCATGACCTGAGCCAAAATCAAGAGTCAGACGCTTAACCAACTGGTGCCCCTCTTTCGGTGCTTTAATACTGATTACAGATCAGTCCACTATTCTGACTCCTACTGGGCTACTATAGAGTGACCCTCCCTGGCTGACCCTGGTCAGTAGAACAGAGAAACTCAAGCAATAGCAGGCTGCCCTGTCAAATCAACAGCTGGTTCTTCCTAGAGGCATTGCTGCCTGGTCAAATGAGGGCACGTGAGGCTCCTCTTGGGACTGGAATTTTGTAGAAGTTAAGCTTTGGGGGCGCCTGGGTGGCACAGTGGTTAAGCGTCTGCCTTCGGCTCAGGGCGTGATCCCGGCGTTATGGGATCGAGCCCCACATCAGGCTCCTCTGCTGTGAGCCTGCTTCTTCCTCTCCCACTCCCCCTGCTTGTGTTCCCTCTCTCGCTAGCTGTCTCTATCTCTGTCAAATAAATAAATAAAATCTTAAAAAAAAAAAAAGAAGTTAAGCTTTGCGCCTTAGATTCCTAAAAACCCTACTTCCTGAGGGCAGTAATGTGGCTCTTTGAGAAAATAAACAAGGGCAGGAATGCATTCTTTCCAGAAAGANAAGCTTTGCGCCTTAGATTCCTAAAAACCGTACTTCCTGAGGGCAGTAATGTGGCTCTTTGAGAAAATAAACAAGGGCAGGAATGCATTCTTTCCAGAAAGAAGAATTTCTAACTCTCTGTACCACTTTAAGTATCTGTTTTCACCAAATGATCCATTCACCCTATCTAGATTGAGCTAACATAACTGCAGCCATAATTTGCTAATTTCCCTTTATTGAATTCCTGACCAGAATGACCATCCCCCTTTCCCTAGAAACCCTCAAGCCACATGTTTTTCTTTATATATATCAATTTTCCTTTCTTCTACCTTCCATCCACTACTCTTCTTGAAATTTTCAATCTCTAATTAGATTAATTAGTGAAGAATTTCCTTGATGTTAATTTTATAACCACACTATAACTTTGTTAAAACATTCTTGGGCAATATAATTCCTCTTGGGTCATACAGTGGCCTGGAGAAGACCTGGAATAAAGAGATTCTGAGTGAGGATAACAACAGAATTTTACCAGTCAGTCCAAAGACTTATGGGTGAGAAGCTTCAGGAAATATTTGTGGTTACCCCTGTCATGTTAAACAAAACCTGTGTTCTCCAGGGCTCTGTGATCTTTATGTGGTGACTATTAGGGCTGGACAGATGTTACCCAGCCACTTGGTGTTGAAGCCAGGGTTTTGAATGAGGCTCACCCCTCACTTAAGTCCTCGACAGACTTTAGATTAAGGTGTAGAGAACTAGTGTCCTAGTTGATATGGCACCACGAGAAAATACCATGCTTGTTGTGGAACAGATCAGGGTTACCTTAATGATATCCAATTTAATTTTTACCAGAGAGTAGTTGATATACTGGAAGAATAAGTCACTGTAATCTTTTATAATCCTTCACTTTTGTATGTTACTTTTCAGTCCGTAAATCTCTGCACACCCTGATCCCATTTAATCCTCCTATGACCCTAGGCTTTATTAGCCTCACTTTGCAGATGTAGCAGTTCAGAACCATGGAGATTAAAGCAATCTCTCCGGGTCGTCTTCTTCTCAAGTACTTTGTCCGTTCAACCACAACTGCCATGTGATCAAGGACCAACAGAGTTGGTACAAGCCTCAAGCCTGGCTTCAAAACCAAAACCCAAACTGAAAACACTTCATTATTAGACTAAGGAGCTCTTAGTGTTTCTTTGGAACTGGGCTGTCTGTTCCTCAGTCATGATGTTCCTGCACCATGCATACTCATTCTTTCCCTCCTTGCCTTAGTTAGAAACTACTCAGCCCTCCAGTCTCAGCTAGGTTGTTGGTATCTCTCAAAAGATTTCTCTGACTTTACTGATACCATCTCAACCTACAGTCTCCTAGTATGATGGATTTCTTTTCTGTGTGGTTATATGTTTAATGTGTATATCCCCTTGGAAGCCCCTGTATATCCATTGAGCAAGGGAAATGTGTTTTTACTCACTGTTCTGTCCCAGCACCCAGGACTTTTGAGCCCATAGTAAGTGCTCAATATATATTTGTTGAATGGATGAATTAATAACTAAGTCTTACTTGAATAAGTTGACCTATTTGTGATAAAAGCACTAATTTTATAATCCAGAGCTAGAAATGTCTTTAAAGACTTTTTCCCCTACCAAGCACATTTTCTTATTGTGAAACAGACCATGAATCCAATTCCCCTGGTACTTACGCTATTCCATGGAAGTAAATGGAGCTACATAAAATTAGTTAAGTCAAGCAGAGGAGTATTTAAGATGTTTCTGTTTGAGCACAAAAAACTAGTTTCATCCAGAATGAATTAATGAATCTATCAAACATGTCAAGTTTTTTTTTTTTTTCAAGAAGGTTAGCCAGAGAAAGAATCTCATACGAGGATCAAATTCATTTCCAAGTATACATTTCAGCTCAAGTTAAGGGTAAACGTATCTCAGCTGGCCCAAAACATAAATGTCAACTTGTGAGGCATTTATATGACATGCATAAACTTCTCTCATGAGGATGCTAAATTATGAAATGACAATCTGATTTTTCAATTTTGTCTTCAAGGCTAATGCGGTAACAGAAATGCACACATTCATTGTTATTTACATTATCTGTCACAAAGTAGTTTGAGTGGTGAGACTGAATTTCTTATATGGTCCATTCTTTTGATAATGCTATTCAAAGAGAGGCAGTTCTAGTCCCACTCTGCAGACAGAATGAATGAGGCAGAGAACATCGCTGAATTGGATGAGCTCAAAAAAACGTTTCTTGTGAAATGACTTTCTTGCATTGACCTGTGATAGGCTTTTCTGTGAAATTCTATCCTCATGAAAGGGTGGATTTGCAGTGACAGATTCCTTGTGGGATCGGGGAAGGGCTATAGGAAGTGGCATAGAGATTGCTGCATGCAGCCTCACAGGAAGGGGAGAACTAGAATTGGGGGGAGCTGGGTTCCAGTTTTGGTCTGCCGCAGATTTCTGCCTGAGCATTCGAAAATTACTTTACTACTCTCAGTCTCAGTTTTTACATCTGTAAAACGAGGAGAATAAATTCTGAGCGATTCCAAATGTGAATTTGTGGCTGGGTTGCATCAGGATGATCTGGGACTCTAAAACGCAGGCTCCTGGATCTTATCCAAGACTTAACAAATCAGAACCTTTGGGAGAGGAGTCAGAACCTGAGAATCCATACTTTTAATAGCTCCATAGATGATTCTTAGAAATTAATGAAATACAGATGGAATACTTTCAGCCACGATTATAAGCTTTGGCTCCCACATTCAGCAACCTAATCACAATCCATGTCCCCAGGGCTGCAACAGGGAGAGCTGGAGGTATCCCTGGGTTTGATACAACACAAGTGCTCATCAGGATGTACTGCCTGGATTTTCTAGACAATGTATGATTTGAAGAATACTGACATATACTATTATTAGTCTCTTCAAGGTCCGTAAATTCCACCAAGTGGAGATGGGACATAATTCTGCCAACAAGGGTAACCCATGGAAAGCTTCTAAGGAGAGGACCACCACGAGTAACTTGAATCTTAGGAGGTTATCTCTTGCAGCAAGCTGGTCGACCAGTTGGAGGGAAGAGGGACTAGAGGCTGTTGCTACTGTCCAGATAAACAAGTGATAAGCACCAGAACCAGGGCAGGGACCTACTATGTAAACTGAACCAGAGTCTGTTAAACAAAAACCATTGCCATTAGAATGAATGTTGGTCCTTCAGAGGCACCGTTTGTTTTCTACATATCTTTATAGTCTTCTATACCACTGGGTTTCTCATTTATACATTTAAGGAAATAGGTGGTCTCTTAATATACCTAGATGTGGTGTGTGCCTGTACATGTGTTTAAGCAGTTTTAGTGGTGTTTTGGGAAGAAGAATCCAGAACTGCTAGGAATTCTAATGGGGATTTAGGAGTGAAAAGTGACACTTTGAAGACTTGTATTTCTTCCATTTAAACGACAGATTCATGGTTAAGACATACTTTTCAGCATACTGTGTATAATTAGCTTTGTTTCCTCTGACAAGCTTTAAATATAGAACCAAGATAATGCTTTTTAGTTAATACTTTTAGGCACAGCATTTAAAAAATCAAAATAATTTTCAATTTAAAATCTTTAAAATTACCAAGCTTCAAGAGGCTAGAACTTTTAAAAGCCAATTAGTGTTTGGATATTTAGCTCAATGTGGCTTTTTGTCTCTTTGTACCCTTAATTGATATCTTCTGATTAAAAAAGAAGAAGAGTATATGGGCTGACACTAATCTGCATATTTTTATCTCAATTTATTCTCCCAAAATCTTGTTTTAAAAAATTAGTGAATAGTGGAAATCTCTGTAAGATGGCTTTAGTCTAAGCTACTTGGCCACCAAGATGCTAGTTCAAGAACTGAGGACAGCTGGTATTTACGACTATACTTTTTGTAGACAATAGAATCCCAGCTATGGTTCCTTAAAGGTGTTCCAAAGGGTGGTAGCCTTTTAGGGAGTATTTGCTCACTCTGTTAGATTGTCAATCAGAGAAACTCCTGCTTTACTCTTTGGTTCCGTGGCCATTTATTGAGATACCATTGTGAACTCACTTCTATACCCAGTGCTCTCAGACAAAGATCTATGAGCTGCTTGGAAACACAAAGCCAAGAGCAGGCTTCATTTGAAATTTCCTAGTTGAAACATGTGGTACATTAAGGGTCACCTTGCAGGTCGTGAGCATTCAGATCGCCAGCACTGTGACCTCGCTGTGCAGAAGAGAGCTGCTACAGGAAGGAAACTGACAAATGAGCAGCATGGATCCCACATTCTGCTAAAATCAAATAGGACCTTTCCGCTTTGTTGGATGCCTTAATACACGAGAAATAAGCCAGCAGGATGCCCACGTCTGAGTTACTCATCCATTTCACCCGGCTCAAAGAGAACCAGTTCTCACCACTTTTATTCAACAAGAAAAATTTCACCACAAGGCAGCTCATTTTTCCAAAAGAAAGTAAAATCTTACATAACTTAAGAGACTAAAAAGTAAAGTTTTTTTATGCATTTTAATGAAGGATTTCTCTTCAAAAACCCTTGGGTTTTTTTTTGTTTTGTTTTTTGTTTTTTTTTTGCCAGAACGTACCCCAGTATAGGAAAAAATAATCTGGAGCATGGCATCAAACAGACCTCAGTTTTAATCCCTAATCTACCACTTACTAGCTTTTGACTTTTCACATTACTTATGTTCTGACCTTCAATTTCCTCATTTATGAAATAGAGATAATGATAGTACCTCACAGGGCTATTCTGAGGATTAAATGAAGATGCTACCATGCTTAGCTTCTGTAAGCCTGTGAGTACCCCCTAACAAATCCCCAAATTGTCTCAGAAACACACGCATGTGCGCATGAATTTTTTGTAGTAGGGAAGTATGAGCTGGGCAGTTGAAGACCTGGTTTTATGCTGTCTCCACTTCTTTCTCTTCAGATGACTTTTTTTTAAAGATTTTATTTATTTATTTGACAGAAAGAGAGACAGCCAGCAAGAGAAGGAACACAAGCAGGGGGAGTGGGAGAGGAAGAAGCAGGTCCCCAGCAGAGGAGCCTGATGTGGGGCTCGATCCCAGAACACAGGGATCACGCCCTGAGCCGAAGGCAGACGCTTAACGACTGCGCCACCCAGGTGCCCCTCTTCAGATGACTTTCTGCAGAATTTTTATATTCATCTCTTTCTCTCTGAGCCAGTTTTCTTATTAAAATGGGCATAATATCTCCTACCCCAAGTGGATGCTATGATGACTAGTTCAGATCATCTATGTAGAGTACCTGGACCATGGCAGCTACTCTGAGAAGCTAGTTTCCTTCCCCTTTTCCCTTTAGGCCTTTGAATAGAGAGAGAAAGGGAGAATAGTAGTTTAAATGCAGTATGTTTCATGCTTACAAAATTGTTCCCTGATCATACCAATGATGATTATATTGAATGTCCATTGATTATTTGGACTGAATAGTTAAAGCACTTAGCTGTATTATCTCATGTAATCCTCACTTCATCCCTTTTAGAGAGATACTGTCATTATTCCCATTTGAGAGAGAGAGAGGCTCAGAGATTAGGTGACCCACCTAAAATCAAACATGGTCGCTTGGGTTCCAAAATCAATGTGGTCAATCACTTGCCCTTCTACTTCCCTAACCAAGTATATTTGTCCCTTCATCATGAGTACCCTTGGTTTTTCACTCTTTTGACTCTCTGGATTTAGATCAGGAGGAATACTAACTTATAAAATATAGACAGACTTAACCTACATTGTCTTTAGACTTGCTCTAATCAAGGAGATATCATTTTCAGCCTGAGTATTTGATTGTTGCTTATGTAAGTACATAATTGAGATGCACTTAGGAAAAAAAAAAAAAGACAGAATTGGACCCTCATTTGCTTGGCAGTGAAGGTATATGGTTTGAAGTAACCTTACCCTTAAATGCTTAGAAAGCTTGGGTGACTAATAAGAATATTGTCCCTTAAGGAAAGTGTAACATCTTATGAATACAGAAGCACTTGATTAGAGTTTCAAATTAGAATGTAATTCTGTGTTCGGGCTTCTTTCTTTATTTCTTTCTCTTCAGGAAGAGAAGGAGAGAGCTTTTAATCTTTTAGGTGGACTCATTTTGGTGGAAATACAATTTAGGAAGTGCTTAAATTTAAGAAGTTGCTCTGCGTCTTGCTTAATTTTGGACCTAGTCCAATCCCTGAAGGACTACGAGCAGGTAAGTTTGCTTATACCTGGCTTTTTAAATAACTGTGTTTTAGAATTCAAAACAGGGATGAGCTGTTGATATGGATTATTGCACTCAGTAAAATGAAATTGTCAATATGCTTAGATATGCAAGGCATGTAATGGGGCATGTCGGGAAATAGCCCATTCAACCCCTGAAACAAAGGATTTGCCTTTGAGACCATGATGGTAGAAAAACAACCACGCTCTTTATTTAGGAAATAAACTGGAATATGGATAGTTGTCTTAACATGGAACCAAGGGTACCCTTTGTCCCCAAACACTCTCTTTTATAGAGAAGAGCAACATGGATGGTACAGAACAATGGGGCTGTCTGTCAATGCATTTATTTTGAAGTTCTCCATTCGACTACTTGGAATGGCATGAAAACAACTACTTGGGGTCAGATCTTGTGAACAGTGATGCAAGTCTTAGCATATTTCAACAGCAATTTAGTCTGAAGAGGACATGAATAGCCATTTGTTCAACTTGGACTAATTCTCTCCTTTTGGTAAGTCTCTTTTCCCCTGACAGAGGTTATTTGCTGGCTCTATTCTATCATTTGACTTTAGATGTTTTCTGATAAGAACACTAGTAAAAGCTAGCAGTAGGATTTGGCGATGTTCCAGTATGGTTGCCAATACTTTAATTTGTTTCAATCTAATGCTATTAGTATTATCAGGGTAGGTCTTCTTTCTCCATACTATGGATGATTGAAGAGATAACGTGACTTTTGACCCCACAGCTGTTTTGTGGTAGAAGAGGGATTTACCTACCTATACTCTTGATCGCACGGGTGTATTCACTCATTAAGAAAGGTGGAGCCTTGCACACTCTGCCAATCTTCCTAGGAGTCAGACCCATTGTCAATCTCTAGGTGAAGTTTTCTAAAGCTAGTCACGCCAACATGTATTTGGTTAGGATAAGTTTCCTAGGATCCTAAATCAGTTTAAAAAAACGTTAGAGGACCCACCCAATACCCAACTCTCTACATGTACTTGTAAGAAACGGAGGACAAGGAAAGCAACAAAAAAACAAATATACCTCCACTGCCACCAATAAAAACTTCGCCTAGATTGACTCAGAGAGTTAGCAGTAGAACTGAAATTAATGCTCACTCCTTTCTGCTGCCTTTAAAACACTCTTCCTCCATATTCTTAGTGATATATTCATATCTTACTGGTTTCTAAGGACACATCAAAGAATTTTCCAGATAAGGAAAGAGAAATCACATTTTTCAAAGGCTGTTTTTTTTCTTTAAAAGCTACATAGGGAGGATTTAAAAAATCCTTGTTGAGAAAATAATTATAGATGAAAACACAAATAACTGGGATGCTATTTAGAGACATCTGAAACCATAGTGGGAGGCTGAAAGTAACAGAATAAACAAGTCACTAAATACAGGAGCTAAAAATGTTATTTAAAATCATACTGTTCAATGTTTTCCAAGAAATGACAAACATAATGCTCAGGTAGTGCAATGATTAGGGGATGCACGTGACGATTTTTGATGAAATAAACACAATTTTAATATTTATTTTAATGGTATTAGCGTATATGTGCATATGTGTATATCCAAGTATGCATATTGTTTGAACTCTTACTGTGTGTCCGGTACTGTCCTGGGAAATATGAGTGAATGGGAAGAACACAGATTCCTGCCCTCAGGGAGCTGACATTGGACTGTAAGGATTGTCTGTACAGCTTAGAGGCTGTTTTAAGTTTGAAAGCTTCTGGTGCTAAAACGCACCGGCTCTTCTCACTGTTGCCTTTAACTGTAAAAGCCAGGCTCTCTCCACAGGCATGAGTGGCTACAGCCCTTAGCTAGGAAGAGAGAAAAAGCCTTTCAGCATAGCCCAGGTTCTATCACAATAGATGGGCCTCATTAGCCATTCTCGGTTTCATAGATAATGCAGTCGTGGATGGCATCGTTTGGTCTAGTGAAGAATTGCCCAGGAGATTGTGTTGACATCTGAGATTTATTTTAATCCTTTTCTGCAGATTTTATAATGAGCATTGTAACAAAGTACGCCAAAGAATCATTACATGTCTTATAAAATCTTAATAATACAAAAATTAGAAATGTTTTTCATGCACATGTTCAATTTGTTCAGAATCCACAGATCTCACTTGGCCGATTAGCACATAGACTCTGTGAAGGGACATTGCCTTTAAGAGGTCATCACAATTCCTGAATTGTCATGCACATTTGTGTTGTGAGTATTGCTTATGTTTACAGACTGTTACTGTCAAATTTTACATTTTGGACAAAGGAGATATAGAATGTACATAGACCGGTGCACAAGGGTTCTCTTATTCTCATGTATTCACTAATGTTTATTGATTGACTTCCTTAAGCATAGTATTAAATATAAAGAAGGTTAAAAAAATAAGGCTTTAAAAATGAAGAGGCTATCCTGATAACATGAACCAACAAAAGAAAAAAATGTTGAAAATATCCTAGAATCTCCCAAGATTCTTATTATGATTGTGTCAAGACTTCATTATATTAATAGATACTGTTCTTATTGTACTTTTACTCTGATCCTTCTCCATCCAGTCCAGGGGGGTAATCAGGCTTTTGGCTCATGGGTTTCTCTTGTAAAATTTGCTTGGAAACCCAGTCCACCATCCGCTATGACAACCCCTGCACAAATCTTGTACTTCTTCAGACATTCAGGATTTTGTTTCCTGACATTAAGGTCACTAAAAATTTATATTAAGGGGAAGTGAGAGAAGCAAGTGCCTTAGGAATATGCCAGGTATAATGGGAACATAAAGAATGCGAAGAAAAAGTGGTAGAACTGCACTGTCCAACATGGCAGCCCCTGGCCACATGTGGCTGTTAAACACTTGGAATGTGGCTAGTCTGAATTGAGATGAATTGTAAGCATTAAATACACTGGGCTTCAGAACCTGCATGAAAAAAAGGAATGTAAAATATCTCATACATTTTTTTTATTGATTACCTGTAGAAAAGATAATATTTTGGATATTTTGTATCAAATAAAATAGATTATTAAAATTAATTTTATCTGCTTCTTTTAACTTTTCCAGAAAATTTTAAATTGCACTTGTGGCTTTCATGTGGCTCAATTACATTCTGCTGGNTTGCACTTGTGGCTTTCATGTGGCTCAATTACATTCTGCTGGAAGCGCTGCTATGGGAGATGAGATATGAAAGGGGATAGAAGACCTATTTTTTAATGCTTTGTGGGCCATTGTAAGGACGTTTTCATTTGCTCTAAGTGAGAGGGAATCCATTAAAAGGTTTGAGCAGAAAATGGGCATAATCTGCCATTTTTATAACAGGATCACTCTGGCTACTCTTTTATAGGCTGTAGGAGAACAAGGGAGAAATTAAGGAGATCCTTTGAGTGGCATTGCAATAATCCGGGATAGGGATGTTCCTGGCTTGGGTAGCAGCATCGGTGAGAAGTGGGTCAGATACAGAGGATTTTCTTATGTATTCAAAGTGGAATGTGAGAGAGAGAGAGAAACTGAGAATTAGTCCTCAGAGTGTTTGTCCTGAGAACATGCTAGGATTCAGTTGTCATTCACTGAGTTGGAGAAGATGGGAGAGAGTGGATTTGGACAGATGCTCAAGCATTTAGTTTGGACATGTCAAGTTTGAGATGTGTGTTGGGCATCCAAATGGAAGATTAACAAGGCAGTTTGATGGAAGGGTCAGGTAGAGGTCTTGGCAAAAGATAAACTTTGGAGAACCTTCAATATAAAATTGTAATTAGTGCCATGAGAGTGGATGGTATTGCCAAGAGTTGAGTAGAGATAAAGGAGAGAAGAGGCTGGAGGGCTGAGCATGAGGGGGCTCAAAGTTCATGAACAGCATCGTAGATACAACTGCTCGGCAATATACTCTCTCACAGTCCCATCTGGGGCTCACTGGTGTAGTCTTATCCAGAAGGAGAGACACCGTTACAAATTTTAAAACTCCTGTTTATTTTGGGCTGGGTAGCTATACCAAGAAACGTGTTAATCAGTGTGAGGAAGTCATATTTTAAAGTGTACTCCTCCATATATAGATATGAGTTACCATTTCAATAGATGAATTGCATTATAATTAACTCCTAAGGATGTTTTAATGTTAATGGAAAATTTGAAATTCCAGTGATCCCAAAACCATAGTGTGCCATCAATTATCTCAAAAGCTACCCTCCCCTAATTTCTTAGTAAGATTTTTGATTTTATATCACTTTACTTTTTTTTTTAATGTTGCACAGTGCTCTGAGATTCAAAGAAAATGAAAGGATCTTACAAATCTAAAAGAGTGGGAATCACTGTGACATAGACTTTCTGAACACACATTATCAAGACATTTTCAGGAACTCTTGACCTTGTCTTCTAGAAAAGAGACTTCTTATATGTTCCCTTGCTGCTGCATTTTGAATCATCACTTCTGAAGTTTCTGAGTTTCTTTCTCACTCCGAACCTGGTCAACGTGTCTGTTCCTCAAAAGTGAAGATTCCACAAAGGGGTGGAAAGTAGAAGCTAAGACCAAAAGCAGAACAGGATTTTCCTACTGCAGAATACTCAAGGTGTGATGGGCAAATTAGCTTCTACTCCGAGACACAGAAGCTGTGTGTTTTTATTTTTCTCTATTCTTCTAGCTAGAGAGTAGAGTGTGGGGAGGCTAAGAATCTAGGCTCTGGAGCTAAACTGCTTGAGTCCAGATCAAGTTCTTCTATGCAGAAGTGATGCGAACGTGGGCAAAATTTTAATCTTCTCAGTACCTTAGGTTTCTCATATACACAATGGGAATAATACTAGTTCCTATATCATAGGGTTGTTGAAAAGATTAAATAAGTTAAACAGTAACTCAGTTACTTACAATTAAATAGTAATAATGCCCAGCTAAGAACTCTATAAAGGATAACTATTTTTACCTACCTATCCATCGATCGATCGATCATCTATCTATCAATCATCTATCACACTTTCATACTCNGGTATCAAATAAAATAGATTATTAAAATTAATTTTATCTGCTTCTTTTAACTTTTCCAGAAAATTTTAAATTGCACTTGTGGCTTTCATGTGGCTCAATTACATTCTGCTGGAAGCGCTGCTATGGGAGATGAGATATGAAAGGGGATAGAAGACCTATTTTTTAATGCTTTGTGGGCCATTGTAAGGACGTTTTCATTTGCTCTAAGTGAGAGGGAATCCATTAAAAGGTTTGAGCAGAAAATGGGCATAATCTGCCATTTTTATAACAGGATCACTCTGGCTACTCTTTTATAGGCTGTAGGAGAACAAGGGAGAAATTAAGGAGATCCTTTGAGTGGCATTGCAATAATCCGGGATAGGGATGTTCCTGGCTTGGGTAGCAGCATCGGTGAGAAGTGGGTCAGATACAGAGGATTTTCTTATGTATTCAAAGTGGAATGTGAGAGAGAGAGAGAAACTGAGAATTAGTCCTCAGAGTGTTTGTCCTGAGAACATGCTAGGATTCAGTTGTCATTCACTGAGTTGGAGAAGATGGGAGAGAGTGGATTTGGACAGATGCTCAAGCATTTAGTTTGGACATGTCAAGTTTGAGATGTGTGTTGGGCATCCAAATGGAAGATTAACAAGGCAGTTTGATGGAAGGGTCAGGTAGAGGTCTTGGCAAAAGATAAACTTTGGAGAACCTTCAATATAAAATTGTAATTAGTGCCATGAGAGTGGATGGTATTGCCAAGAGTTGAGTAGAGATAAAGGAGAGAAGAGGCTGGAGGGCTGAGCATGAGGGGGCTCAAAGTTCATGAACAGCATCGTAGATACAACTGCTCGGCAATATACTCTCTCACAGTCCCATCTGGGGCTCACTGGTGTAGTCTTATCCAGAAGGAGAGACACCGTTACAAATTTTAAAACTCCTGTTTATTTTGGGCTGGGTAGCTATACCAAGAAACGTGTTAATCAGTGTGAGGAAGTCATATTTTAAAGTGTACTCCTCCATATATAGATATGAGTTACCATTTCAATAGATGAATTGCATTATAATTAACTCCTAAGGATGTTTTAATGTTAATGAAAAATTTGAAATTCCAGTGATCCCAAAACCATAGTGTGCCATCAATTATCTCAAAAGCTACCCTCCCCTAATTTCTTAGTAAGATTTTTGATTTTATATCACTTTACTTTTTTTTTTAATGTTGCACAGTGCTCTGAGATTCAAAGAAAATGAAAGGATCTTACAAATCTAAAAGAGTGGGAATCACTGTGACATAGACTTTCTGAACACACATTATCAAGACATTTTCAGGAACTCTTGACCTTGTCTTCTAGAAAAGAGACTTCTTATATGTTCCCTTGCTGCTGCATTTTGAATCATCACTTCTGAAGTTTCTGAGTTTCTTTCTCACTCCAAACCTGGTCAACGTGTCTGTTCCTCAAAAGTGAAGATTCCACAAAGGGGTGGAAAGTAGAAGCTAAGACCAAAAGCAGAACAGGATTTTCCTACTGCAGAATACTCAAGGTGTGATGGGCAAATTAGCTTCTTCTCCGAGACACAGAAGCTGTGTGTTTTTATTTTTCTCTATTCTTCTAGCTAGAGAGTAGAGTGTGGGGAGGCTAAGAATCTAGGCTCTGGAGCTAAACTGCTTGAGTCCAGATCAAGTTCTTCTATGCAGAAGTGATGCGAACGTGGGCAAAATTTTAATCTTCTCAGTACCTTAGGTTTCTCATATACACAATGGGAATAATACTAGTTCCTATATCATAGGGTTGTTGAAAAGATTAAATAAGTTAAACAGTAACTCAGTTACTTACAATTAAATAGTAATAATGCCCAGCTAAGAACTCTATAAAGGATAACTATTTTTACCTACCTATCCATCGATCGATCGATCATCTATCTATCAATCATCTATCACACTTTCATACTCTAAAAGTGCTATCATCAAGAAGCATTTGTCCTTCTTTTGCAGAAAGAAACCTATTTTAGTTTATTATTTATATATTTATTTATGTATTTTTAAAGATTTATTTATTTATTTTAGAGACAAAGAGAGAGAGAGTGTGGGGGGAGGGAGAGAGAAAAAGAGAGAGTGAGGAGAAAGAGAATCCTGAAACAGCCTCCCTACTGAGTGGGGAGCCTGAGATCCCAGGCCTCCAAGATCATGACCTGAGCTGAAATCAAGAGTTGACTGCTTAACCGACTGAGCCACCCAGGTACCCCCAAGAAAGCTATTTTAGACTGTAAGCCCCATCCTTCTAGGATTCCAGAAAGTTGAGATGTCCTTAAATCCCAGATTTTGTAGTTTTCCCCACTCTTTAGACTTCTCAGGCTGTTCCTCGTACATCTATATGATTTTAATTCAAAGCCACCCTTTATCACAGTCCTTTTGATTTCTTTATGTCCCTAACTTTTGCTGCTCTTGTGCTGTATACCACACTGTCATTCCCTCTAGAGACTTCCATGAAATTTGGGTACCATGAAACACATAATTTGATAGCTAAAGCTAGAGTAACCAAGATCACATTTACCTTCCTGCCTGAAACAACAACAAAAAGACGGATAAAATATATAAAACAACACTTTGTGGGACACTGGACATCAGGCAGTGAAGTTCAGTGGTCCCTGAGAGGAAACAATGTGAGGCCTACGATTACTCCGGCTTATTGTCTGGAGAGAGGTTCTGGTCCACAGCATAGGGAAGGAGGATCCAGGCAGAGCCTGGTGTATGCCTACGTTGAGAGAGAGATCTGAGAGTCTGGGGAAACTGCAGTAGCTAGAGTTTGCAGGACAGAACTCTGGAAAGGAAAGAAATTCACAGGGGAAAAAAAAATTCCAGAGAACTGTAGATGGTTCTTGTCTAGAATTTAACTGAACACTGATGTGCATATGGATGCAAGGAACTGTCCGAAGCTATGAAAAGAACCACCTGAAAGGATTAGATGTAACAGTGCTCAGCAGTCAAATACGGCTGGACTAGTGGTTTTTCCCATCAGCCATACTAGAAACCCTCAAGATTCATAGGTGACGGGCAGAGTGCTTGGTGAGATCTTGCCTTAGCAGTGGGAAAAATTAGTCCTAAACTGAACGTTGCTCTAATCTCATATAAGAAATTTTAAATGCAAGACAAAAAGGCCCAAACTACTTCCAAATAACTTAATTGCATTCTGAAACAAAGCTCCAGAATATTTTTGAAAATATAGAATTATCCAGCTCCAACAATGTAATACTCTCAATATTTGGCATTCAGTAAAAAATTACTAATTATGAAAGAAGCAGGAATATGAATCAATCAAAACCAACTCAGTATTGACATAGGTGGTAGAATTAGCAGATAAGAAGATAAACAGAATTATTGTATCTGTATTCCATATATGTAAAAAGTTAACACATGGAGAATATAAGAAAGAGCAAAATAAAACTTTTGCTGTTTGAAATCTATAATGTCTGAGATGAAAAATATGCTGGATGGTATTAATGGCAGATTAGACATTGTAAAAGAAAGATCAATGAATTTGAAAGCCTAACAATAAGAACAATTCAAATGGGACCCCTGGGTGGCTCAGTCGGTTAATCATCTGCCTTGGGCTCAGTCATGATCTCAGGGTCCTGGGATTGAGTCCCACATTGGGCTCCCTGCTTAGTAAGGAGCCTGCTTCTCCCTCTGCCTGCTGCTCCCCTGCTTGCTCTCTCTCTCTCTCTCTCTCTCTGACAAATAAATAAATAAAATCTGAAAAAAAAAAAGAACAATTCAAATGAAACAAAGAAAGAAGGAAAAGGGACATTTGTAAACTATGGGGCAATTTCCAGTGGTTCAATGTCCATGTAATTGGAGTCTCTGAAGGAGTGAGGTGCAGAAAATACATTCGAAGGAATAATGATTGAAAACACTTCCAAATTTGGTAAAAACTACAAGTCCGCAGCTGTAAGAAGCTTGGCAAATCCCAATCACAAGATACATGAAGAAATCTACATTAAGGTGCATCACAGTCCAATGGTTCAACCAACGATAGGGGCGCCTGGGTGGCACAGCGGTTAAGCGTCTGCCTTCGGCTCAGGGCGTGATCCCGGCGTTATGGGATCGAGCCCCACGTCAGGCTCCTCGGCTATGAGCCTGCTTCTTCCTCTCCCACTCCCCCTGCTTGTGTTCCCTCTCTCGCTGGCTGTCTCTTTCTCTGTCGAATAAATAATAAAAAAATCTTAAAAAAAAAATATTAAAAAAAAACCAAAAAAAAAAACCAACAATAAAGAGAAAAATCTTATAAGTAACCAGAGGGGAAAAATGACACAACATACAAAGGAACAAAGATAAGGATTATAGAAGATTTATCAACTAAAAGAGTGAAAACAAGAAGATGGTAGAACAACATTTTTTAAAGTACTGAAAGAAAAGAAAAACACTGTCAATTCAGAATTCAAGACTGAGTGAAAATATCTTTAAAAACAACATTGAAATAAAGATATATATATTTAAATGGTTGAAAAACCTCTATCACCAGCAGGCCTGAAGTATAGGGAATGTTAAAAGAAATCCTTAGAAAAGAAAGTTTTATCAGATGTAAATGTGGATCTATGCAAAGAAATGGAAAGAACCAAAAACAGTAATTTCATAGACAAAAATATCGTAAAAGTTTCTTATTTAAATCTCTTTAAAGCTAACTAATGCTTTCAACAGTAATAATAAAAGTATAATGTCAGTTGTATAGCATATGTGAAAATAAAACTATGACAAAAATAGCATAAGGGTCAGAAGAGAGAAATGGATGTTACTGTAAAGATCTTATGTAAGATGTGAAGTGGTGTATAACACGTGGAGGTAGACTGTGACAAGTTAAAATACATAATATAAACTCTAAAGCAACCATTAATTAATTTATTTATTATTACACAGTTTTAAAAATTGTTTATTTATTCATTTATTTATGTAATCTCTACACCCGACAAGGGCCTTGAACTCACTACCCAGAGATCAAGAGTCACGTGCTCTTCTGACTGACCCAGCCAGGTGCCCTGCAACCACTGATTTAAAGTGAAGAGTTATAGCTAACAAGCCAGCAAAAGAGATAAAACAGAATCATAAAGAAAAATGTGCTAATGTATATTTTGCTTTAGATAAAAATCACAGGATTGTATATTAGACTTTTGGAGATGTATTCCTTTATGAACAGAAGAGTTAATTTTGAAGAGAGAATATAAAAGCACCTGGAAAAGCTTGAACTTACGCTGGTCTCAGGGTATGTCAATCATCTTTGTACTGCAAGTAACCTGAAAACATGATACTTATCTCGAGACTGTTGTAGGAATTTCAACAGAAAGTACAAGACTTGAATCAGGAAGCAACCCGCTTCCTTCACGGCATATGGCAGATCGCAGAATTAAGCGATGGGGTTCATTTCTAACATTCAGCCCCTAC
Source organism: Ailuropoda melanoleuca (assembly GCF_002007445.2). Taxonomy (NCBI): domain Eukaryota; kingdom Metazoa; phylum Chordata; class Mammalia; order Carnivora; family Ursidae; genus Ailuropoda; species Ailuropoda melanoleuca. The sequence goes on from NC_048219.1 coordinate 182,428,440, forward strand.
ATGAAGGCCCCTTTATCCTGCAGGAAGTTGGCTTACAGAAGGAGGCTATACCTGAAGCAGGACTGGTCTTAGTATGGAGCCTGTGTCCATTAAAATAAACATAAGTTTTATAAAAACGGTACAATCCTAAAAACAAAAAGTGGATACTATCTACCTACAGATTTCAACCAGTTTTTGCAAGATAAAACACAGATGGGAGAAGCAAAGTGTCTAAGAATATCATTAGAGCATCGACAGCGAGATTGCTGTGGTCAGCGCAGGAAATGCACCTGCCTATGAGAGAACCATGACCAGCAGACAACTGAGAAGTAGGTCAAAAATCAGAGGTATTTATAACAGGTCTGCACAAGGATTGGCTGATAGCCCTCTTTCCTACACCTTTGTGAAAAATACCTGGCTGCTAAATGTTTATTCCCCAGTCAAAACAACAACAAATGAAATATAGGTTTTGGTTTTGTTTATTTTCCAGGAGAAGTGGAAAGTATTATTCGAAGAAAATAATGAAATAGTATGAATGCCAGAGACCTAGAGAAAAACCCTTCACATTCTAGCCTCTAAGGGAGGCTGTAATGGTGAACTCAGAGGCATTTATGCTAAATTAAAGCATCCAGCAAATAAACTCCACCCAAGCTTACAGAATCCTTGGTAAGCCTTTCTTTTGCCTGGAGTTTAAATATGAAAAGATAACAAAGGATCATCAGGCCTTTGAGGAAATAATCCACACAAATAGAAAAACTCATCAAAAGGGAAAAGAGGTGATTCAGGAACAGAGAATGTAAAACAGTCTGGTCCATATTTATAAAACTTGAAGGAAATTTTATACCTATAAAGTAAAACACACTATTTTTATTTACTGTGTTTTCATATGCTATTAAAAAGGAGTCACTGGAAAACAAGAAGCTATGGACTCTGAGAAACAAACTGAGGGCTTCAGAGGGGAGGGGGGTGGGGGAATGGGATAGGCCGGTGATGGGTAGTAAGGAGGGCACATATTGCATGATGCACTGGGTGTTATACGCAACTAATGAATCATGGAACTTTACATCAAAAACCAGGGATGTATTGTATGGTGCCTAATATAATATAATTAAAAAAACATTAAAAAAGATAATAAAAATTAAAATAAATAAATTAAAAAATAAAATAAAATATATTTGTCAAAACAGAAAGAAGTCAACAGAAAGGTTGGAAGAAAATGTTTAAAAACAAATAAAAATCCCAAAATGTAGAACATAAAGGGTCAGAGAATATGAGAGAAAAAGTGAGCCATAAACTGAAGATTAGTTAGATTGTTTCAGAAGAAGGGAATGAAGAGNGCAACTAATGAATCATGGAACTTTACATCAAAAACCAGGGATGTATTGTATGGTGCCTAATATAATATAATAAAAAAAACATTAAAAAAGATAATAAAAATTAAAATAAATAAATTAAAAAATAAAATAAAATATATTTGTCAAAACAGAAAGAAGTCAACAGAAAGGTTGGAAGAAAATGTTTAAAAACAAATAAAAATCCCAAAATGCAGAACATAAACGGTCAGAGAATATGAGAGAAAAAGTGAGCCATAAACTGAAGATTAGTTAGATTGTTTCAGAAGAAGGGAACGAAGAGAAAGGAAGAGGAGAAACCATCCACATGTCTGGCGGTGTCCTCAACATTTGAAAAATGGGAAAATGGGTGAATCTTGACTGCTTAGGAGCAATGTGAACTTGGGCAAATTGTTTGTTGTGTATATCTTACAAATGCTTTTGCATTTATTATAAGTTCCCTTTTAAATTTAAGGATTGTCATAAAATAGGACATATCATACTATAAAATATTATCATTGCTACAGTGATTACTATTAATTTTTAAAACAGTAGGCCACTCAAACAAATTCTTTTCTACCCATCATAAATGCAAGCAGATGGTCTTAAGTCCAATTGAAGGGAATGTGCTTTCTAATTAAAAAAAAAATACTCCATGAAAAGGGCACTCTACAAGTACAAAGGCTCATGTCACATAAAATTATGACAGCGTTGATATGCGGTTTGAAATTCTTTTTTCTTTTCAATCATTCTCTTCTTTGGCTACTTCATCTCTGGGCTCAGAAACAAATGAAATGTACTGTATTACAAACTATGAACTTTAGGTAACTGATGAGCACGCAATATAATTCATCTAAAATGTTAAAGTCATGAGTAACTTCAGATAGATGATTTCATAATGTCGATCTCTACATTTTGGTTTTTCCAACTTTAAATAGAAGCTGATTGAAGGCAGGATCAAATAATACCATCCAACCAGCTTTTCCCAGAAGCATGCATTTTTCAGAACTAGGAGAGACTTGGAGATCATATAATGTAATTCAGCCTCTTCGCTTTTGAGATCAGGGTATTCATTAAGGCATTCGTTGATGACATGCATGCTTAATGGCAGAACCAACTCTTCTAAACACCTGCAAGAGTGTTGTTCCTGATAATTTTTTTCCCTTAATTGTTGAGTGTCCTATATATTCTAAAAGGAAACAAAACAGAAATTTATAACGAAAATAGGTATTTCCAGAGAAATACAGTCTCAGGCGTGAACTGACGTGTACAGAAGGTGTCGAGCACCAGAAGAGCAATTAATGAAACTGAAATGTATTGTTTAGTTATTTAAATCAAGTGAGTGAGGGGGACCTGGGAGGCTGTCAGTGAAGTGTCTGCCTTCAGCTCAGGGCAAGATCCCAGGGTCTGGGATGGAGCCCCTTGTTGGGCTCCCTGCTTAGTGAAATCTGCTTCTCCCTCTCCTGCTGACCCTCCCTCCCACTCCTGCCCTCTCTCCCTCTTTCTCTCTTAAATGATTAAATCAAATCTTAAAAAAAAAAAAGCAAAATAAAAAAATAAATCAAGTGAGCGAGGACGTGTGTTCTTACATGATACGGTGAAGCCGTTCTATTCGCTCATTTGTTATAGCGTCACCAAAGGAAGTTTTCTTTTCTTTCTTTCTACTCTTCTAGGTTTAATAATCCTTTTAAAGGAAAAAAAAAATCTTGCTAAAATTGAAGTGAATACATTTAATGCCGCATAATCAGCTTCTAAATCTACTTAACAGGAGCCCCATCATGCATTTAGTACATTGAATGAATGGCACAAATGGGAAACGTATTATAATGAGGACCGGGTGAATTTCGTGAGACTAAACTTCACTTTCCTGAAATGTTCTTAAGCATCTGATTTTGTAGTCAAGTATAGCTCCATTTGCATACTTCTTTATTTGCATTTGACCTAGACACCTGCATTCCTTGTTGGAGAGTTCTTCTTTTATGGTGCTTTTGAACACTTGACTGCCACCCCACTATGACAAAATGCATTCTGCTTGCTGTGGCTTGTTGAGGGGTCCACAGCGGGCTTATTTCTAACCTTTTACTTGTTTTCATTTAAGTTAGAACAAGTTGTTTACTATATTACAAGGGTATTTTGCTTTTCAGAGGTTTGCTTTCTCATCCAGTTTTTAAAAGCTGTATACGGTCCTGGGGACATGGACATTTTCTGAAAAGAGAAGGCAAATTATACCTATTGATATCATGGTTGTTCACGTGGACATCAACGGCTCCCCGCTTTTGCGGTACTAATATTAGATCACCTTTTTCTGTCTTCACTGATCTGGAGGAAATAAACATCCAACCCTCATATGCCCCAAATAGAACTAACCAACTTCCCGCTTTACTTTGCTGCCAGCCCATACACTGCTTCAAAGCCCTCTGTTGCTCCCCTTTCAGTCCACGTTGAAAACCTGCCAGTTAACCTTGATTGCTTTCTTTCTCACTCTCATGTATCACATCGATCACAAAGTTTGGTGAAGTCTACCACCTTCAGATGTGTTGGGTCTAATGCCATTCCCAAAGCCATGGCCTTCATGGGCTCCCGCCATCTCTTTCCCTCCTTTCCAATGCAGCAACTTCTCCAAATTTAAAATGTAAATATCACACTGCCTTGCTCAGAATGCAAAATGCAAAATATTCCAATTGCCTAGAGGGTAAAAATTAAACACCTTTCAGGCCATACATCGCATCTGCAAAATCTGGCTCCCCATCGCCCCTTCAGTCCCCTACTTCCCACTGACTCCTCCTCAGACATTACTCATTAGCCACATGGAATTTCTTCTTCTTGCACCGGGCTTTCATGTCCTTCTGAACTCATGCATGCACTGTGCCTAGAATTCCCATTTCCTGACTGCATGGCTGGTGGGGTATGTCAAGAAGATTAATGGGTTTCAGAGTACAGGCACCAACACAGGGTCTGCGCTGCAGTCTTCCCACCTGTTAGCCGTGGGCCCTTAGCCACATTACTTAGTTTCCTCGAGTCTCAGTTTTTTTATCCTGTAAAAGGTAAGACTAATACTGTCCGCTTCATTGGACCCCTGTGAGGTTTATGGGTGCAAACAGTGAGGTGCGGTGTCTGGCGAATGGTGATCAATGAACGCCAGCTATTACCATTGCTTATAATTAGGAATAATTATGTCATTATCATCAAAGGAAACAAAGCTATTAAGGACATCATGTTGCATCTCATAGGAACTGCCTAAAGCTATACTTGATAGCCACAGCAAGAAGAAGAAGAAGAAAAAAAGCTATGCCTTTTCTCTACTATGCTTTAAATAATCATCTAATTTGTAAGTTAAATCTGTGTGATTATAGATACCATAATTCACCTTCTATGGCTGTCCATGGACAGGGCTGAGAAATTGCAGTCACCAAGAAAACGTCAGCGGCTAGATATTGCATATGGTTAAAAAATTGTAAACTTCTAGGGGGCGCCTGGGTGGCACAGCGGTTAAGCGCCTGCCTTCGGCTCAGAGCATGATCCCGGCGTTATGGGATCGAGCCCCACATCAGGCTCCTCCGCTATGAGCCTGCTTCTTCCTCTCCCACTCCCCCTGCTTGTGTTCCCTCTCTCACTGGCTGTCTCTATCTCTGTCGAATAAATAAATAAAATCTTTAAAAAAAAATTGTAAACTTCTGAGACTCACTGTCTTCTTTTGCAGGAGAAGGACAGTTTCTACAAAGGTGGGTTTCACAGAGGGCATCTCCTGAGAGGTAGAAGGATGCCATCATAGCCTTAGTCCAGAAAACTCTGGTTCCACATTCTTGCCTTTTGTACCCTGGCTAGTCTTTTCTGTTATTCTTACTTTGCCTCTGGGTTCCGGCCTCAGAGCCTACCTGGAGGGGATTGGGGGTGACCAAGAGGNTGGCTGTCCATGGACAGGGCTGAGAAATTGCAGTCACCAAGAAAACGTCAGCGGCTAGATATTGCATATTTGATTTNCTGTCGAATAAATAAATAAAATCTTTAAAAAAAAAATTGTAAACTTCTGAGACTCACTGTCTTCTTTTGCAGGAGAAGGACAGTTTCTACAAAGGTGGGTTTCACAGAGGGCATCTCCTGAGAGGTAGAAGGATGCCATCATAGCCTTAGTCCAGAAAACTCTGGTTCCACATTCTTGCCTTTTGTACCCTGGCTAGTCTTTTCTGTTATTCTTACTTTGCCTCTGGGTTCCGGCCTCAGAGCCTACCTGGAGGGGATTGGGGGTGACCAAGAGGTTCCCCTGATTTTACAAGTTCTTTAAACCCTTCCTCCGGGGCTTGCCCAAAGGGCTGCATGGCTTCATTTTACTCCTTCTCTCTCTCTCTAACAACCTGACAGCTCATGTTTTCCCTTTCTTTGTGGTCAGAGCTACCTCTGCAATCGAAGTAACCCTTTTACCCCCCACTCCCAGAACAGCCATCAGCACCTTCTCCTCGCCAGGCCAGAGGGCAGGTGAAGATCTCCATTCCACTTTTGTTTGAAATAAGTAATTATTATAGTTCCTAGAAGTAGAGGGTCAAAATGTAAGTCAAGCAGGAGGCTGCACTGGGCAATGCCAAGGTTCCTCTGATCTAGAAGCTTAGGATTCTAAGTTTAGACCTATTTTACTTTAAAATCTCCCATTGACAAAAAATAATAATAATAAGATTAAAATTAATGGCACATATACCCTATCTCTTGTTTATAGCAGTGAGTGGGCTGGCTGCCATAATGAGAAGCAAGAGTTAGACTCTAGTCCTTCGACATGGCTGCTGGAATCTTCCTGGTGCAGCCCAGTTCCCAGACTCTGCATCTTCTTTTCCCCGGAGTGGCCTGCTCTGTTGAAGACCTGCCTCAAAAAACAATCTTGATTTCAAGAGGCGAGAATGATTAAGGAGCACTCATCATATGCCCAGGACAGTCCTGGGATCCTACTAAGATGCCTTAGTGGCCACAGAAGGCTAGTGTGGAAGGAGGGAAGAAAGCTGACTCTTAGGCATGGAAGCTTCCATCAGAACTTCACATTTATCATTCATTCATCTAACAAGTATTTGATGAGCCCCTCCATGTGCCAGGACTGTGCTACATGCTGGTGGTGCTGGAGGGGACAAGTATGGTCTCTACCCTTTTGAACAGGGGGCCAGAGAGTGCAGGTGGAGGGTGTGGGTGGGTGAAACAATTAGCAAGGCAATTTTAGTAAGTGACAATCCTGTGAGAATATTAATAAAGCACTTGTAAACAGTGATTTGGAAAAGCTGTCTTGGTTATGGTGCTACACTGGGAAGGGGCAGTGTGACTGCTAGAAAGATCAGAAAGAGAGTTTTCAAGGTAGATAGTAGACCACCACCATCCGAGCACTGTACTGGGCTGAGCCAGAAAGGAAACTTGGTATATTCAGGAACCAAGGAAAGGGAAGTGTGTGTTGGAAGGCAAGGTGGGATCGAGGTCATATGGACTTTGTAGATTACAATACAGAGTTTGGGTATTGCTCTAATATACTGGGTTTTAGGTCAAATTTCATAAGGACAAAGGGGCTGTAGCAGAACAGGTCCCATCAGGAGAGAGAAACCCTACAGTGGTTTGAACAGAAGAAGTTTAATATAAAGAGTTGTTAACCATGATCTAAGAGTAACTGTAAGATCTCAGAAGATCTGTTGCCGGGCCGGGTTCTACAGAATGTTCTTCCATCTACGTGCCACACCATCCAGCCAGCACCGTAAACCGCAGGACATCCCTTCCTCTTGCACATCTGTCCAGCACCATTTATGTAGTAAGATTAACATCATGCTCACTTTAAAGACCTATTTAAAAGAAGCTCACTATTTATCTCAGAGCATATATCAAAGGGTGCATTTGGAGTTGAGAGGCAATACATTGATAACTAACACAGAGGTTCAGTGGCTGAAAGTAAAATAAAATAAAAAAAACCCTACTTGGTGGTATCCAGTGAGCTTGCTAATGTTCCTTGCTAATATTCTGGGCTCTCGGTTCTGACATCTGTGCTTATCAGAAGATGGGTTGCTTCCTGCCCTTGTATCCTGCTGGTATCCCTGGATTTCTGTATGGTTCCCTGGGTCTCAGTGCCTATTAAATTTCTTCCTAGTCCTGTTGGGATTAGGGTCATGTTCTGTTGTTTTTGCATTCCTCTCCTGGAGCTTCCCTTGAGCTCCAGCTCAAATTCTGACATCTCACCCTCACCGATGGGCTTCTGCGAGCTGGACCTCCTCCTACTGCCAGCTTGGGTTCCTGAGAATCACTGCCCTGGCTTCTACTGCATATTAAACTACTGCAGGGGGGACCACCTTCTTAGCAGTGCCTGCTCCAGGGCCATGGAAGCTGCCATGTTCCAGAGGAAAGAGCCTGGCTTGGGCANCTGCTTCTTCCTCTCCCACTCCCCCTGCTTGTGTTCCCTCTCTCGCTGGCTGTCTCTATCTCTGTCGAATAAATAATAAAAAAATCTTTAAAAAAAATATTAAAAAAAAAACAAAAAAAAAACCAATGATAAAGAGAAAAATCTTATAAGTAACCAGAGGGGAAAAATGACACAACGTACAAAGGAACAAAGATAAGGATTATAGAAGATTTATCAACTAAAAGAGTGAAAACAAGAAGATGGTAGAACAACATTTTTTAAAGTACTGAAAGAAAAGAAAAACACTGTCAATTCAGAATTCAAGACTGAGTGAAAATATCTTTAAAAACAACATTGAAATAAAGATATATATATTTAAATGGTTGAAAAACCTCTATCACCAGCAGGCCTGAAGTATAGGGAATGTTAAAAGAAATCCTTAGAAAAGAAAGTTTTATCAGATGTAAATGTGGATCTATGCAAAGAAATGGAAAGAACCAAAAACAGTAATTTCATAGACAAAAATATCGTAAAAGTTTCTTATTTAAATCTCTTTAAAGCTAACTAATGCTTTCAACAGTAATAATAAAAGTATAATGTCAGTTGTATAGCATATGTGAAAATAAAACTATGACAAAAATAGCATAAGGGTCAGAAGAGAGAAATGGATGTTACTGTAAGGGTCTTATGTAAGATGTGAAGTGGTGTATAACACGTGGAGGTAGACTGTGACAAGTTAAAATACATAATATAAACTCTAAAGCAACCATTAATTAATTTATTTATTATTACACAGTTTTAAAAATTGTTTATTTATTCATTTATTTATGTAATCTCTACACCCGACAAGGGCCTTGAACTCACTACCCAGAGATCAAGAGTCACGTGCTCTTCTGACTGACCCAGCCAGGTGCCCTGCAACCACTGATTTAAAGTGAAGAGTTATAGCTAACAAGCCAGCAAAAGAGATAAAACAGAATCATAAAGAAAAATGTGCTAATGTATATTTTGCTTTAGATAAAAATCACAGGATTGTATATTAGACTTTTGGAGATGTATTCCTTTATGAACAGAAGAGTTAATTTTGAAGAGAGAATATAAAAGCACCTGGAAAA
>NC_048219.1:182437681-182529170 GCF_002007445.2 Ailuropoda melanoleuca
ACCCAGGCACCCCCTCAGTCTTTTCAATTCAATTCTCATATCTCTGCTTCATGGTAGCCCCTGTATAGCCACAGCACAAGAGAAGAATTCTGAAAGAGCTGTTCTTTCCTTTTAGGAGGGAAGAAGTGATGTGCGGGGGTCTAGTACACATGGTGTGCAGACTCACGCTGGGCACAGAACTCTGCAGAGCAGTTATGGGGAAGGTATTAATCCCCCAGCATTGCAAGCGAGGCAACTATAGCTCGCAAAGATAGAGTACCTTTCTTAGGTCACGTGGCTGGCAAATAGGAGGTCCTGGTTTTGAAACCGGGTTTCGACTGGCTCCAATTCTTGTTGGTTTCAGCCACCGACACAACTTCTCCCATGGTTGGTAATCAATCATCTTTTCCCCCCTCCCTTTCTCATCAGAAAAAAAATGTCATAGTACATGTTTAATTGATACTAACAAATATTGGGATCCTTTAAGTAACAGTATCATTTAATTGCATTTCATTTTATAGCTTTGTCATCAACCAAAATTGAGCAGGTGGAGGACTGCTACATTGGTGCTGGGAGCAGCTCCTAACGGGCATCAGAGACTGAACAAACCTGGGTGACAGTACAGGAAGCAGGTGCTGAATGGGACAAACATGGCAGACACATCTACATGTTCAAGGAAGGTGATAAGAAAGAGCTGGGTCAATTCCAAAAAAATTTTATAGAGGATCTAGGGCTTAGCTCATGTTTTAGAGAAAGAAGCATGTCTTCTCCCTTTTGTAGCTTTGGGAACCAACTTTGCAGTAAATATAGTGTAACATGAGGAACCACATCCCTGCAGTGACAGCAGAGAAGAGAATGTGAGAACTTTCCTGGAAATGTAATCACCTTGTCTTGCACTTGGGAGCTTGTGGTCTTCTGGGAAAAACCTGCACATCTTTTTGTTTGTTTGTTTTATTTTTTATTTTTATTTATTTTCATTTTTACTTTATTTTTTTTTAAATTTTTATTTTGTTATATAAGTCACCATACAGTACATCCCCAGTTTTTGATACAATGTTCGCTGATTCATTATTTGCATATAACACCCAGTACACCATGCAAACCTGCTCATCTTTTTTGTCCCTTTTCTCTTTCTTTCACTGCCTTTCACCCCTTTCACCCCTTTCGCTCCTTTCACTCCACCATCCTTTCTTGCTTACAAGTGCCTTTGAGGGAAGCAGGATCACAGAATATGCAATCTTTAGGGTCCTCAGAGATGCAAGGAGCCCAACCCATGATTCATCAGGTGAGGGGACTGAGGAACGTTTTTTGCTGAAGACCACACGTTTGGTGTTGGGGCAATTAATTCACCATTCAATTTGTCCGTTCGTCACGTATTTTGAAGTACCTATGACATACCAACAACTGCATTATGTGGAATGAATGAATGAATGAATGAATGAATGAAGTGTTGAGCAAACCAGATTCAGTCTTGTCCCTCCGGAGTTTACACTTCAGTGGAAAGGAAAAGTGAAGATTTGAGCTCCTGGCCAACTCGTGCCCCCCAACCCCCACCTTGCTTACACTACCCAGGACTTGAAACTGTTCTCACATCTTCTCTGGGTGGATGCCTCTGGACTCATATCTTCCCAGAAAAGCTCAAAAGCTCAGAGACTTTCTACTTTCTTGTTTAAGATTTCAAAGTTGAGGGAGAGAATATACATTGTTACTTCCCAACTCAGGGGGAAAAGTGTTTCTGCAGTAGCATGAATCCCCTGGTCCCCGTTTGCCCTGCAGCTCTTCACTGGAGATGTGTTCAACACCTCACTCCCTGGCCGAGTCCTGAACCTCCTGGGCCAGCCCTGCTTTCTTCTTGTCTGGTTGCTGGTGCCTATTTTTTTTAGATTGGTAAATGTGGCCAATTAAGCTATAGTGAGTCATTATTCCATGGACCTGGGAGAATTTTTGTTGCTACCTATTATGATCTCACATCACTAGTCCAACTTTATTAAATCTTACAAGATATTAAAAAAATATATCAGTAATGTTATGTAAAAAGAGACATCAACTCATGACAAATTCTTCCTGTGTTCATGCAGGTGTGTCAAAGATAGATGTGAAAAATGTCCTCTCCTTAGGCTTAAAAAAAAAAGCATACATTTTCTGATCCATCCTCAGAATTACAAACTCTTCCGAGATTCTAAGATGAAAGCCTCTCCCTTTATGGAGGGAAGTCACAATTGGGTAGGGGGAAGAAAGAGTGAATGGAACTAGAGAAATCTTGGCTCTCTAGTTCCAAAATGACCTCCAAGAAGTTCACACTATTTTTTGCATTTCTTTATGTTGCTAATGCAGGAAAATGCAAACATGAATGGGGCTGATAGGCTCTGTACCTCCTTGGATTTACAGCAGTTTAAATTGTCCTAAGTGATGCCATCATGTCTCGGGCTCGAAAAAGACAATCCAAACTGATGACAGTACCAACATTATTTGAAATAAAGATTTACTTGAAACCACAGCCAACCAGCTTAGACGACACAGATATAACTTTTCTCTATTCTATTTTTCATGCCTTGAGCTGTTACAAGGGTACCCCTTCCAGCTCCGTAATTGCCGAGCAGATTGTTAAGGGGTGGTTTTCGATTGGCACAGATGGTGCCGCCTACAGCCAGTTCCTCAGTCCTTGTTTACTCTGCCAGTGGCCTTGGTCATGATCTTCTAATAGCTCATTTAGAAGAGAAGAGGGAACCATGGGGTCTTTCTGTTCACAGTTCACTCACATTCAGCAGCCAGTGTTATATTGCCACGGATACAAAGGTGCAAGGAGGTGGGCAACTCCTGATTGCGCCAACCCCGTTTCCAAATTATGGCTCAGGCTATATGGTGAAGAGTGGAAATATCCTGTATATGTGGCAAAAAATAAAGCACTAAAATATTCAAGGCTGCAATCATGACTGACGTGTAGCCTAGCTTAATACTATAGAAAAACCTGTTCAGATGATGTCGAAGCTGAATTCAATGGAAATGTGTAAAAGCGACTGTTCCGTTTCTAGGCTATTGTTATGCCCATATGTGCTCTGAATGAGTTATCAGCTCTTCGGTCACGTCTCTTTTACCCTTTTGCATACTATATAAGTCTCAAAAATTTCTTGCAGGGTCCGCGGGGTACTGCTGGAAAATCCTTTAAATATAATCAAGAGATATTCAAATATCCTTTATCTTAATGATCATAATTGTTCTCTTTCACCTCCTCCTTTTCCTCCTCCTCCTCTTTCTCTTTCTCCTCCTCCTCACTTTCTTCCTCCTCTTCTGCTTGAGACAATAGGAGTCTATTTTGGAAGAGCCATGTGGAAACAGTAGCAAAACACCGCTATCCTTTGCAACCTACTTTCCAAAAAAAATTGTTTGACATTTTAGAGGAAAAAAAACAAATGTTTGAAAGTTTAGATATTAAGTGTAACTAGTGTCAGTCTCTGTCAAATTGTAGGTTGTACCCTTTGCATGTCTACACTAGCAACATAACGGACATTTTATACAACTACCCAGATGATTCAAGCCTCTGTCTGTTTTTTCCAGATAATTGGAGAAAATACATACATAGAATATGGCATAATTACTGGATAATTATGGATGCTCTCACGTGTCATTTCATCATGAAAGAACAATCCTGGCTTATATTTTCAACTATGAACTCTGTTAGATCGTTCTAAAATTATTGAGAGAAAGCGAGAGAGTGAGGTTAAGATAGGGAGGGAGAGGAAAGAGGAGAGAAGCAGAAAAAAGGAGAAAAGAAGGAGAGAGAGGAAAAGGAAGAGGGAGAGACATCCAGGAACATGTTATAAACAACGATAAAAAAAAAATGCATTGCCATTTTTGGTTCCACTTTGAGAAACCACCAGAAGAACTATAGGGATTTGGCGCAGTGTTTTCGTGATGTTGTTATCAGAAATAAACTCCTCATGAAACCTTGCTCATGACAAATGAGCACCTAGGAAACTCATTCACCACCTAGAATTTAGTCTCTCTTTGGAAGTTAACATAGGGGAAAAAAATACAAAACGATTCATAAAGAGGAGGACAGAGCTAACTAAGGTTAAAATATTTTGGATGAAGATGTTAAATATTCTATGTAAGATGTAATAAATTTGAAGTTAAGTTTTTAAGAATTGCTTAATACAGAAAATCAAATAAATATCTAAAAATAATGATAAATAAGTGTAATACCTAAAATAAAAATCTAAGAGAAAATATCTTTATTAAAATCACCTTCAAGGATGTATTAAAATTGTCATATAAAACAGAGAAATCCTATGATACAGAGAAACTCAGATTCTTTTTTTAAACAACACAGACCAAACCTATAGCAATTCTGGCACTTGTGGCTGACAAATCATTAAAGTTTATCAGAGAAATAGAATTAGGCCAAAATTTTGTCCATCAAACACAATGTCTTTGACATTTTAACATATGACCATGAAGCTGGCCAAGTTTGAATTTTCCTTTTCATATTTTTCTTCTTGTTTTGCAGGATGTTGCTGGAACTTTTGTCCAAGTTTTTTGTTTGTTTGCCTGTTTATTTTCTTTTGTTTTGTTTTGTTTTTAAATAGTATTTATTTGGAGAAAGAGAAAATAAAAACTATTCTATGTTTAAAGCATAAAAATGAAACAACCTCAGACCATTTTTAAGATTAAAAGAGAAAAAAAAAAGGAATAATGGTCTACATTCTCCTCAAAACATTTTTTTTCAATGTCACATGCTTTTTTTATATACCATTTCTACCCAAGGTAAAGTGAGAGATATGACAATGACAACTCTAGGTCATGATAAGAAGGTCAATTGCTTGTCTAGACATTGTCTTTGATAACAATAAGCATTTTCAGATAACCAGGGAAAGCATATCCCTTTCAGAAAGGTAACTGGATAGGTAATGCATTCTTATATTACCAATAATTGACCCTAGAATTAAAAGTAGACATTTTTTTCCCCTTCCCTAACTGGCTTAGGCATCAAACCAGATATCAGCTGTTCTTTCATAAATGAAATTCAGGGAAAGGAGAATAATTCTGGCTGGAATCAAGGTGATGCATTATTGTAGACCATATGAATATGTAACATAGTTATTATCATGTTAGATAGGATGTTAATTTTTATAATGACCTCTTATAATCCATTATACAAATCTATATGGACTAAACAGTATTCACACTCAGTTTTTTCTCTGTTCCTTAACATCCTTCTTTTTTCTTGGTTATTATGATTTCTTATGGGATCTGCTGTTATTTATTTGTTTCTACTCATACTTTTATTATCAAATATTTATATGATATATATATCATATGTATACAAATATATATATAGGTAGATGATAGATAGATGATAGACAGATAGATAGATAGATCGATACAGAGATACTAAGCATTTCTCTCCTGTTCAGTTTCTCCTTATTGCAAAGGTGAGCTTTGCTGGTACTGAGAGCAGAATTCAGCCTGCAAAAGCATGCTGGAGCTAGCTGAATTTAAACTTCATCAGGTTACAATGCAAAAATATCATGACAAAAGAGTGTGTTTCATCTTGTCTTTTGATGAGCACAGCACAAAGTAGAAAATGTTCCCTTTTAACACTGACTGCCAAATTTATAAACTGGCGCCCTAATTACACCCTTGCAACGTGAAGGCTTGTCCATTTGCACATCAGTGGAGAGCAAATACAGCAGCACTCTGGAGGGTTGGTGCTGTCAAATGAACTAGGAGAGTGGGGAAACGACTCTTTTCCTTTTGATGTCTTTTTCCCATTTTATTATGAAAATCTCCAAACGTATAGCGAAGTTTGAATTTTTCAGCGAGTGCCTGAATACTGTCCACCTAGGTTCTACTATTAACATTTTACTACAGTTTCTTTTCCTCATGTCTATCCTTCTACCTATTCTTCTATCTGTACATCAATCCATCTTATTTTTGTGATGCATTTCCAAGTGAATTGCAGTACTGCTCCCTAAATACTTCAGCCTGCTGTAATGGTTTTGATGAAGAAAATGGATGCATTTCTCTCGACCAACTTTGAAAGAGCAATTTTAGAGAGGCGAATAAAGATAGAGGAAATTATTTTCCAGGAACAAAGATATGAAGAGAAATTAGTTTTGAGACACCACACAGGGTCATTTTATAGACCACTGTTCTAGTCCTGCTGGAATTTAAATCAATATGCCTTTTTTTCCCCCTCTCAGTAGCAAGAGAGAATTGTTCACCGACAGATTTATGTGACACTCTTTAGAATCAGCAACACATTAGTATTAACTTGGTACCAAGTCATGCTTAAAATACGAGACCTGCTAGTGGATTTTGTTTTTATACCACCAAGCAGATGTAGGACAATTTTATTCATATATGCCATTGAAACCAAATAGTATCGGTAAGATGGCTGATTTTAGAATGAGATAAAAGTTACCTTTTCATTAGTTGCAGGTTTGCTAAAATGAGGAGCATTAAATATGTAATAAAGTAATTGAGACATTCACTCTTCTTTGCAAATTATTATGTTGCTCTTCAGTGTATAATGACGTAAGCTTAATTGGTAGAAGATGGTTGACTAAGCACAAGAAATATTGGGGTGTGGAAAAGGAGTGAAACAAGGAGCTTCACATGGGAGATGCTAGAATCATCCACTGAACAAGAATTCTTGAAGTGGAAACAAAGAAAAATTATATAGAGCAGTTCTCAGTCTGCCATATGCATGGAATGAGGGATGATTTAACTCGAGGATGCTTCCTGTTTNGATGATTTAACTCGAGGATGCTTCCTGTTTCAGTAATTCAGGGATGGATACCAGAGGGCAGGACAGTGCATAATGTAAAACTATTATAATGTGCAGCTTGTTGGCAAAAAGAGCAGACTCGAGCCTAGACNTCAGTAATTCAGGGATGGATACCAGAGGGCAGGACAGTGCATAATGTAAAACTATTATAATGTGCAGCTTGTGTGGCAAAAAGAGCAGACTCGAGCCTAGACCCTGGGGGCACAGGATGATTGGAGGTGGAAAACAACCACGGAAACATCAGATTAGCGGACCGGGCCAGATCCAAGGCTGAGTTGAAGGAGAAAGACTTGAAAGTCCAGCAGGTTTAGATAAAACAGCAGAGGATTTCAGAGGGTGGCAAAAGAGAGAAAACTGATATGGTAGTTGAAAGGAGGGAGGGGAAAATGCTGAGAAAGAGGAGATAGAAAGATAATCCATGTCTTTTCTAAGAAGCACCAAGGAATGTGATCTCCACTAGCCTCCAGAGTTGGGAGCTCTCCTCCGTTCGTTTGCTCAGAAATTGCAACATGCATTTATTGTTGAGTAGATCAGATCTCACATCCTCTGGACAATGTTCTTTAGTTCTTCTGCTCATATAGGTCTGTGTCTGGAGCTGTAACATATCCACCAGGGGACGCTCATGAGAGGGGCATCTGGAAAGAAGAGAAATGTCGCACACAGAGACATATCATATAATGAGAGGTCTGGACAAATGCCAGTGTTCTAATTTGTAGAAAGAGTCAGTGATTCACCTAAGTTTACATATCAGGTTAATTGAAAGCATTCAACTCAATTTTGACTTCTAGTCCAACATTGTTCAGGGGAAATGAGAAGAGAGAAAGGGAATGAAGAGTGTTGAGGGGGCATGGGAAAAGAGAAGGAAGAGAGGAGGGAAAGGAAAGAGAGAAGAAACCAAATTTTAAAAAGGTAAAACATTTCATAGCCCCTCAAAATATTTGTTTTCTTATAATTTTAAATACAAATTGAAGGAGCATCTGGGTGGCTCAGTTGGTTAAGTGTCTGCCTTCAGCTCAGGTCATCATTGCAGGGTCCTGGGATCGAGCCCCACATCAGGCTCCCTGCTCAACAGGGAGCCTGCTTCTCCCTCTCGTTCTACCCCTCACCCCCAACTTGTGTTCTCTCTAGCTCTCTTTCCCTCTCAAATAAATAAACAAAATCTTATTAAAAAAACCAAATTTANGTTCTACCCCTCACCCCCAACTTGTGTTCTCTCTAGCTCTCTTTCCCTCTCAAATAAATAAACAAAATCTTATTTAAAAAACCAAATTTAATAAAAATAAATATAAATTAATTAAAAACAATTTATTTTAAACNTGATCCCGGTGTTATGGGATCGAGCCCCACGTCAGGCTCCTCTGCTATGAGCCTGCTTCTTCCTCTCCCTCTACCCCTGCTTGTGTTCCTTCTCTCGCTGGCTGTCTCTATCTCTGTCGAATAAATAAATAAAATCTTTAAAAAAAAAAACACCAAATTTAATAAAAATAAATATAAATTAATTAAAAACAATTTATTTTAAACTATATCCATAGGCACTTAATATTCCTCCTTATGGGCAAACTATATTACATGTAAGGCATTCTAATTTTCTCAGGGTAACCAAATGACATGATTTATAATTTCTGTAGATGTCTTTGATTTCACCAATGTTCTCATTAAAAAGAAAAAAAAACCCCAAAGATTTCAAATGTCCATAAATTCTAATATTGTATCTTTATTTTCCCACATCTAGTTTCAGTTTCAGACACTCCACTGTCCTCCAGACTAAGAGCCATGGCAGAGGATAGCATGCTTGTCTCACAGAGGTTGGAAGCTATCCATGGCCATTTGCAGACAGTGGTACCAGACAAACACCTCCTTTGCCTTCTTCCCTACTCTCTCCCCTACTCTCTCTCTTCTTCCCTATATACATTTAATATAATATATACACATTTTAATAAGGAAATCATCAATCACCAGGGAATTAGCTCATTTAGGTAATTTTCTTCACAATTTTTGTTGGAGGGAAAAGAGACTGTCACTTGAAATTTTCTGGAAGATTCCTCAGGGATCTGTAACATAATAGCTCTGCTTTGCCACCCAAAGACCATCCCTCCACCAGCCCCTTAGTCTCCCTTCTTTTTTACCCACTCTTGACACCCATTGCAACTCCTTGCTCCCCGAGTGTTCTCTACTTTTTAGAAATGATTTTAAATTTATTATATGAGAATGCATTTCTTCTCCTCCTTTCTTTGTTTGTTTTTTGTTGTTTTCCAAACCAGAAGTCAAAGGTAATCTATTTTATACTCACTTTCGCTGCAACCCATCTATTTTCTACTTGATAATGGAGGAACTTTGAATTTCAGCAAAGACATAGTTTAGA
Source organism: Ailuropoda melanoleuca (assembly GCF_002007445.2). NCBI lineage: Eukaryota > Metazoa > Chordata > Mammalia > Carnivora > Ursidae > Ailuropoda > Ailuropoda melanoleuca. The sequence goes on from NC_048219.1 coordinate 182,446,813, forward strand.
ATAGGTACGATCAATAAACAGTAAATATATAGCCCCCAGAGATTTTGAGAACAAAAAATATTTCCTACATTATTCATGTTAAAAGAAAAAAAAAAGGTCTCCTTTTAATATCCAGAGAGAGATTAATGAGGTAACTTAGATTTAGAAGTTTTTTATTGGATCTTTGCCAAAAAGGGTCATGTGAATGTGCTCTTTTTCACATTATATATGAAACTTTGCTTCTATGTCAACAGGGTTGTGGCATTGTGTAAAAGGTAGAGGGACCATAAGGTTAATTATAGGATGTAGTTCTAGAAATAATAAATGATTGACAAATACCAATCTTTTTTCTTTGCTCTGTGTCTTCCCTAGTTTTCACAAAATTCATTCAACCATCCTTCCATCTATCAGTCCATCTATCCACTGCTTTGGCTGATATATAATATATCTGAGGCGCGTGCTAGGGTTACAAAGAAGAATGAAACATTTCCTGCCCTGAGTGAGTTCATAGTGTAATAAAATGCCCTGTGTCTCAATTTAGGGTTCACTCCCATGGGCTCAGGTAGGGCAGTCCCCCAAACCAGAGGGTAAACATGGCACCTTTCTGGGGCTTTATTTCACTCTAAGGCTAAACTCTTGGGAAAATTAATTTATAGTGTATTTAAACATTTTTGTGGCTCAAAACAATACAGATATTTTACCTAATGGAGACAGAATTTGTGTGGATTTCAAAATGTTTAAGAGTCAAGAAAGAACTTGAATGACATTCCATGACTCTGGAGAAGGTTGTGGGGAACGGCGTTGCCCCCGGCAGGTGGAGCCAGCCTGGGAAGGGCCTTGAAAGCTCTGCAGATGAATCTGGGCTTGATCCCAGAGGCTCCAGGAAGTCATTGATAGTGAATCAATGCAGTGAAACTCCTAGAATGGTTTCACTCTTCTCTGTAAGCTGATAGCAGGCATTGTTTAAAGCTTGCTGAGGCAGCAAAATAAACTGGATAATGTACTCTGGTCTGTGAGTCAGAAAACCTTCTTTCTGGTTCCACTAACCACTGACTACATGAGGGAACTTGTACAAGTGCCCTGGCCTGCCTGAGACTTCTACCCTACCTACCGGAGAGGGGGTGGAAATCATCTGCCCTTTCGACCCCTCAAGGACATTTTGTGTCCCCAAGGGAACCATGCGCATGAAAGCCCTGGCTGAATGAATGGTGAAGCACTGAACAATACATGAAAAGCTCATTCATGAGTCACTTCAACTGGGGAATAAAAGCAGTCAATAAATATTTTCATAATTTTTTATAAGTGAGTTTACAAATCCTGCTTTTTCTTTCTTTTTTTTTTTTTTTTAAACTCACTTAGCAGCCCTTAGTCGGAGGATTAAGGGTTCATGTCCCTTCAAGGTTGCTTTTCTGTGTTTTTACAGCATCTGAGCGCAGCCTCCGGTTCACTTGTTTGGTAAGAGCTCAATAAACACTTCCTGTATCTCGTTCCTGTGGCCATGTGTCCTCTGTTCATCCCTGTTTATCTCCCACCCCAACAAGTGCAACCTTCTTCTCTCCCTTTTTCTTGTTAGGTCTCGACTCCATATTCAAAAATGGTCCTTTGATCCTGTACAATATCCACTCTTTGGATTGGAGACTATCTCAGTGTCTAGATGTTGGCACAGAGCCATTCCCCTGGAGGGTTCCCGACCACTATTCTCTTAGTATTTTTTCACCCCATTCCCTGATCTCTCAACAGCCAAATTAACCCAAGTTTCATTCATTTTATCGTTATTTGTTCATTTGTTCATACCCCAAGCATTCAATGGGTCCTTGCACATCGGCGCTAGACTCTGGGGAAACAACAGAGAAATTAAAATATTTTGTCCTTGACTTAAATGAGCTGCTGAAAGCGTGGGATAAACAAACCTGCAGGAGCTGATGTGTAAAGGGACTAGATTAAGGGTATGGGCAAAGAGTTCTGGAAATTCCAAGCAGGCACTGCGTAACTCTGCCTGGAAGCGTCTGGGCAGGCTTCATAGAAGGGGTGGCATGAAAGAATAATTGTTTATTTATTCATCTAGTCGTTTGTACTCCAAGTTGTTCCGAAACATAATTTCAGGTGGATCTCAAAATTACAGGCAATCCATATAAAAGTACATGAGAAAATATTGAGAAAATGGAAGAAGGAAATAAAATGAAGGTGGGGTGAGATTGGTCCACAGCTGAATAGAGTGAGGTCCTGACACTTAACTAGAAATGGGTCACAGATCTGAGCTCAAGCAAAACAAAGAAACATCTGCAATGAATCAGAGTGTGCTTTAGATTAACACCAACCATCTCTCAGAAGACCTCAACCAGTCCTGGTTCTAAGGGACCTTTCCTTGGTGCCCTCATACAGAGAACCCTTGGAAAACAGGACAGACGATATTTTTGAACAACATCACTCCATCCAGTCCACAGAACAGCAAGGTTCTCGGGTTTATTGTCGCAACAGCCCTTCATGGGGGCTGCAGGCATGAGGTCTACGCCAAGTTCAATAAAAGCAGTTCTATGTTGTCATGCCTACAACAGAGAACAATGAATGCCATTTTGCCAGGTAGGGCTGGCATTTGCAACTGAAGAAACAAGATGAACAATAGCCCGAAGTTGTGAAAGTACAGGCAGTAGCTGTGGAGCCTTGCAGAGCTTGGCCGGGCGGTGGCATAGGGTGTGTCGGGAGCTCTGTTGTCTATAGGATGATAATCCAAATTCCTTAGCATGACAAATAAGGTCCTTGATGCGCTGGTCGCCTGCCTACATTTCTTGCCACACCTCATCTCCACCCTCAAACCATAAGATTCCATCTTTCTGACCTTTTTTTTTTGTCTTTTATTTCCTAGATATTCCATGCTCTTTCATGCCTACATACCTTTGTGCAGACAGTTCGCTCAGCCTGGAATGCTATAATGCACCACCCAGCTAATCCCATTGACCAGGTCGATTTCTGTTTCTTTGTCAAAGTTGACTTCACCGTCAGCTCTGCAAGGAACCTCTCTGGCTGAGTCTAACACTCCTCCTTTGGAATACGTGAAGCTTTTTGTCTATCTCCTTTTGCCCCTATGCCCCTCATTCCCTTTGTAATTCTTCAGGGATATCTTTGCTTCTTCTCTGGTTTGCAATGTAAGGTTAGGATTCTTTCTCATTCATGCTTATTTATTTTAAAGATTTTATTTATTTATGTGACAGCCAGCCAGCGAGAGGGAACACAGCAGGGGGAGTGGGAGAGGAAGAAGCAGGTGCCCAGCGGAGGAGCCCGATGTGGGACTCGATCCCGGAACGCTGGGATCACGCCCTGAGCCGAAGGCAGACACTTAACGACAGTGCTACCCAGGTGCCCCTCATGCTTATTTTTTTTAAGGTTTTATTTATTTGAGAGAGAGAGAGAGAGAGAGAGCTCGAGGGAAGGGGAGAGAGAGAGAAAGAGAGAGAGAGTCCCAAGCGGACTCTGCACCAAGCGTGGAGCCTCATGAGGGGCTTGATCCCATGACCCTGAGATCACGATCTGAGTCGGATGCTTACCCAACTGTGCCACCCAGGCGCCCCATCATTTTTATTTCTCTGCCAGCTGGCAGAGTGTCTTACCTAAGTAGACATTTAACAGATATTTTAAGGAAGGAAGGAAGGAAGGAAGGAAGGAAGGAAGGAAGGAAGGAAGGAAAGAAGGAAAGTAGGAAGGAAGAAAGGGAAGAAGGTGAATGGGTGATAGGCAGGAGATGATACTGGCAAGGTTGGCCAGGAAAATATTACAGAAGACCCCACATTCATGCTAATGATCATGGACTTGTTTTATAGGAAATGGAGAACCACTGAAGCTGCAAGTCAGTATTTAGGAAGGATAACTGGCAGCATGGTGTGGTAGACTGGGAAACAGACAGACCAGTTGGCTGATGGCTCATTGCAATTGCCCTGGTGTGAATTAGTTCAGCCCTGAGCTGACACAGGACAATGAGCACGAGGAACCACTGGAGGTTACATTATCAAGACCTTTGATCAGGTTTTCTTTCTTTCTTTCTCTTTTTTTTTCTGAATCTGCTTTAAAGACACTGCCTGACATACACTTCACTATTTGGGCAAATTCTTTCCCACCCATCATTTATTATTTTTAAATTGTGATACAACATACATAAAGGGCATCGATCTTAAATACACAATTCAATGAATGTTATATATTTACACAGCTGTAACTATTACTCTGATCATGAGAGAGTACATTTCTAGCACATCAGAGGACTCCTCGTGTCCCCTCCTAGTCAGTATCACTCCCCAAAGTTCGCCGGTATTCTGACTTTTATCACTATCAATTAGTTTTGCCTGTTCTTTAACTTTATGTAAATGGAAATGCAAGGTATTTACTCCTTTGTTGTCTGCCCTCCCTGTTGTTGCATTGATTATGGCTCATTTATTTTCATCGATGCATAATATTCCATTTTGTGAATACATCAAAAAATTTTAATCTATCCTGTTGATGGATATTTGGGTTGTTGCCAGTTTGGGACTATTATGAATGAAATTTCATTATTTTAATACCTCAAATTGTTCCATGAGACCTACTCTGGCTATAAAAGGCAGTTATATTGCAAAAAAGCCTTGGACTTGAAGTCCAGCCCTGGCTCTGACAGTTATTATCTTTATAATGTTGGCAATTTACTTCACAACTCTGTCTCAATTTTATTTTCTGTAAAATTGGAGTAACTCTCTGAATTCACCTGATTTTAAAAACCAAGCTGGGCCAGACCTAATAAGGGGGATGGCTGCGTGCACAAGATATCAGGAGGTGAATCTGATTCACTCACTATTGTGGCTGCTGGGGCTGGCACGTGTTACACGCCCCCGATTATTGAATAAGTAAATGAAAGTTAATAATAGTTGGCAATTTCACCTTTAATCTTCCCTGTCTAAACCAAAATCCTCTCCCGTAGACTTTTGAGTCATATAGCAAGCCATTGTAAGACTCGTGGGTAAGTGATTAAAACATTCATAATACACAAACCTGTTTTAGAGGTGTCTACATTTATTTTAGCTGAAATTTGCAATGTGGCCGTTGCCCGATTTTTACTGTTTTCTTGGTCATTGTTTCCTTAACGTGACATTCTGCAAATAGAGGAACTGTTGACAGGCTTTGTGCCCTGTGGAGCACGGCTCACCGCTGACTCATGATTGAGAGCAGATGTTCCTGCTCTGTTTCTCTGTGTTTAAGGACTTGTTCAATCTCCATTCCGCCAAATGCGCTTAGCTCTCCTTATTCACTGTAAATACTAGTAATATTTACCTAGCATAGGAGTCGATTTACTATCAGCCACTTTGTGAGCCTGTCCTTCAGAGATACGCTGTTACTGTTATCTTTGCTTAGAAGCTTCTGGGTAGGGACTCTCTTGTTGGTCATGTACATGGTGCCAAAACAAGTATGGACTCAGTGAACGATTCAATCAACTGGTTGTTTTGGCTACACGGGGCCAAAGCAATTGGTTTGGCTCCTGTTAAAATATGGACAGTTTTTTGTTTGTTTTAGGAGCGAGCTCATTCTGAATGCAACTAATTTTTATACATTGTGCTAGCGAAAGGAGGGAGATTTAGGATGACAATGAAAATTTGTTAAATTTTTTGTATGTCTTAATTTGGGGCTCTAATCTGACTTCTAAGTAATACAGTCTAAGGAACTGTGAGGCTGGTGAATGGTTAGAGGGGTGTTCAGCTCTCTCTACTAAGCTCCAGACTCTTCTCTCCAGATGCCAGCCGGACATCTGCCCTTCGGATATGCCATAGGACCTAAACATTCAACCCATCCAAAAAAAGCTCTTGTTTTTTTTTCCAAACTTGTTCCATCCATTTTCCCCTTTTTGGTGACTCACAACACTCAGTTATACAAACTTGAGAGTCCTCTCTCCTATACCACACCCAGCGATACCCCTGGGAGCCATATTGAATCCGTCACTCTGTTCTGTGGACCCAACCTCTTTACTCCTCTTATCTGCTCCCTTGTCTCTAGCTCCCCTCCCACTGCAATAAGTCAGGCCTTTAGCCATATTCTCTCGTACTTGTGTCCTTTGGTTTCTCTACTCCTCACATCTACCCCCTCCTGTTCTTCCCATGTTTTTTTCAAAGTGATTTTATTAAAAATGACATTAAGTAAGACCACTTCTTCTTTAAAATCTTTCACTGTCTTTTTGATGCCTTCAGGGACAATTTAAAGACTCCTTTACTGGCTTGTAAGGTCTCTTTGCATGAGTGGCCCTGGCTTGGTGTTCTGGGCTCAGCCCCATGCCTTTCTGGTGGAGTCACCCCAAACCCTCCAGTAATAACAAACTTCCTCAAATGTGTCATGCAGTTGCTGTTGTGTGATTGTGTTTTATTTTTCCTTTTGACACTTATACAACTTATACATGAATATAGTCTCATCATACAGGATCCAAGCATCCTAAACTACAGAAAGCACAATATGCAAAATCTTATACCTCTCACTGCGCTGCCTTCCCCCAGCACCTTTGCATCTACACATGCTCTCCTCTTTCTCTCCGAGGCTGTCCTTCCATATCTTCCTGAAGATGCCATTCCATCCTTCCATACACAAGTGGAACCCTGGCCAAACTGTGCCTCTTCAGACTTGCATTTCAACCTGTACAATTCTTATTAGTAGCATTTACACTTGTCCTGTGATTATTGATCTCCTTGTCTTTCTCCCCAGCTAGAAGGTAGCTCCTCAAAGGAAGGGAAAGTTGTTTTACTTGACTTCGTGCCCCAAAATCATGCTCAGTCAATGTTTGCTGAAAGAATGAATGAGCAAATTGTTTAACTTGTCATAGGGTGCTTTTGAAGTATGAGGCAGGAAATAGCCACAGAGAAAAGGACTTTTGAGTAATGGAAAACAATCTTCTCTGCACTGATAAGCTCAGAACATTTTCTTTCTAACTTGAAGTCATAGAGATATAAAACCCTTTTCCATAGCTGAAGCGCAGAACAGAAGACACTTAGAGAGATTTACGGGATGTAGGCAGCAGTGGCTATTCTGTGTGGATTAATGAACTAGCAATTTGGAAAAGAATTAGAAACAGCAAATTCTTGAATTATATGTATGATAGTGTCTGTGTAGCTTATATACCAAAGCTTACACTCTGAGGCTTGCATATGGAGAGTCTGAGATCTCTCTACAATGAGAATATCACATGAAAGGCCAGATGCAGTCAGGCTGACTTGGACTGGCCTGGGACACTGGGGATCAGACACATAAAGAAAGCAAGGCCTAGGGGCAGCCCTGGAAAGCACCACGAGCCCTCCTGCCTGTGAGTTTCACAACAACCTTAAATCACTATGGTAAACAGTGCAGTCAGGACATGCTCACTTGTGAATATTTGTAAGCTGCTGAACCCACGTTTAAGTTGACTTAGTGATACGTATACAACTTATTCCATAGTGTGAAGCTGTAATACTTTGGCTGTTCTGATAAGGTTTCAAGTTAGTGAAATCCAAAATTATTATCAGAATGGAATCTGAAGCAAGTAGATTTAAATCGTATTGTCTTGCTCTGCTGGTAACCTGACTGGGTAAGGGTGACTGACTAGTCCCAACAAGGGCCCATGTCATGCTTCCACAGTGCATGGTTAAAAAATGAAAACTTAAAATACTGTCTGTTTCTACATGTCAACATGTAAATGGTTTTTTATTTTCAAGATATATTATTTTTCCTAACTGACCTAAATAAGCTGATTATACATAATGTACTAGCATACTGCAATGTCCTGGGGCGGGGGGTGGGGGGAAGAGTGCAGAAACAGGAAGTCCTGGGAAGAAGTGATTCATAGGCTGGGTTGGGTTGTTATGTGGATTGTATTAAAATTAGGGCCAGGGGGACCCCTGAGGGGCTCAGCCAGTTAAGCATCCATCTCTTGATTTTGGCTCAGGTCATGATCTCAGGGTCCTGAGATCAAGCCCCATGTCTGGCTCCATGCTATGCTCTCTCTCTCCCTCAGCCCCTCCTCACCCTCCTGTATGTGTGCTCTCTCTCTCTCTCTCTCTCTCTCTAGAAGAAAAAAAAAAAGATCTCCTCTTTATCTCCCTGTCAGTATTTTCACTCAGAAATGTGTTTTCTCTCACCTTCACTAATTTCTGCAGGTCACTCAGAATCACTGCCTCCTTTGCGATTTTCCTGTCTTCTGTCTCTCCCCTTCTCCGTTCATCCTTCGCATTTTGTCCACAGTAATTCTGCAGAAATGCAATCAGGATCACGTCACTCCCCAGATTTAAACGTTTAAGTGGTTCCCAATCACTCTGTAAGTTAAAATCCAAACCACTCAGCTGGATGAAAACAAACAGTAACCGTGCACCTCTAATTTTGCCCAAGCCCACCTTATGACACACGACACACGTTACTACGTCCAGCCCCTCCCCACCCACAGCCATAGCACGTTTCTTGTTTCTTATCTTATACATCTCCTTCTGTCCTGTTGCTTTTCCACCCATTCTCTGCCTAGAGAACTCTTCTTCTCCATCTAAAATACAACCCCAGCACTTCCTCCTCTAAGAAAACTTTCCTGCGGGTGACTCTTATCTTGGCTGTCTCATGATCTGTGCACATGCTCCCACCATAGCACTTACCAGACAGACGGCATTGTGACCATCTGGTTACCCACCCGTTTTTCCCATTAGGCAGAGATCTTACCATTTTTTCAGATGTGACACATTTCACAGATGACATTCAATAGTGCAACACATTTCCACCAGTATTCCCCGCAAGGTGGCTATAACTCCACCATTTTTTTTCTCTCTCTCCCAGTCAGGAAAGCCTGTTATAATAGAGTGAGAGTAACAGACGATAATGACCTTGGATCTGTCCGTGCGCACATACATATGAATTTATTTATATTTCAAAAGTCATTTAGAGCTCTCAATCTGGAGTCAGACTTCCAGGTTTAAAAGCCTGGTTTCTTCCCTTACTGTCCAAAACCCAAAATGAATTATTTAACCTTGATAAGCTGCAGTTTCTTTCTCTGTTATGCAAGAATTATAATAGTATGAAGAACTTCAGTAGATTAAAAAAAAAAAGGAAGTTAAATGAACTAATTCACATACAGTAGTGGGTATGTGAGCGTTCCCAGTAAATCTTAGCTATTATTATTATTATTACTACTGTTTGATGGGAGTTGATCAATTGCTCCTCCAGTGGATATTAGTAACTCTTATTTTCCTTGTCCAGAATCTGACTTCACAAGAGTGCTTTTGTGAAGAGACAGAAAGAGTTATCCCTGAGACTTCCCTGAACCTCGGTTACTCAGGAAATTGGAAAAATTATGCCCACGACATCAGGCAATATAGAAAAATAGCACCACTTGAAGCATCGAATACATACCATTCATACAGTAGGCACTCAAATGCTCCTTCCCTTCCCCTGGCCAAACCTGCCAGCCAGGGGTCAAGGAGAGGGCAGAGCTCTTCAGATTTCCCGAGGCAGAGCTGTGTGTGGAGGCGATGATGAAATCAGCTTTGTTCGGTTACACAAAGAGAAAACTAGGTCACCAGGAGAAGGTCCATCAACTTGAACACTGAAGAGAAAGAAACATGCCTGATGATTGGAAAGGAAATTCTTTAAGTGTGAATTGCTCCGCGTACAATATAAACCTTGTCAGTTATGGGATTCCAGCTGTTGTTTTATTGCCTTTAATTTCCCATTAGTGGTTCAATGTCTGGGAAAGGTATCCGGCCTCCAGGAGAGGAACTGAGGTCGGAACTGTTGTTTTGTCTCTGCCAACATTTTGAATAGTGTTTAAATGAAGCCATTCAAAAGATCATCTCATGCCCAGGTCTTATAAGGAGTGTTTGTGACTAAAATAAGCTCTTTTAGCGCCCTCTTTCCCTACCCCGGGGCAGGGCTTGTAGAGTTTGGCCAGTAGAGGGCAGGCTTGAGCATCTGATTCTATCTGCTCTGCTCCTTGGATTATGTGCCTTGTACATACGGCGTGTATTGCCAAAAAGGAGAGTGCTCCATTTGGGTTGGGTGTACCCTGTTTCTACTACTTACCCGACGGTGGAATTCAGTTATGTTTACTGGCCCGGTAGGGTAAGATAGTCCTTTATTAATCATTATGAAGCAGATGGGGGGTCTGGACTTCATCTTAGCTGTAGAGTGGAGAATGAAGAAAACTAGCCTGTAAATTGATCGATAGAGAGATAGATTATTTTTGGACTCACAGTGAAATATTTTTAATTGATGTCATCGCATAAATTCTCACAGTACCAGAATGGGGCACATCACTACTTCCATTTGAGATCGGGATTCGAAAATTCTGAGAAGTGGAGAGCATATAAGCTGTAAGTGGAAGGAATAGAATGTGAACCCACATCTAATTAAATAAAAAAAAATTTTTTTTCAAATGTGCTTTTGTAGCTTTCCAACTTTTATTTTGAAAGAGGAAGGTAGAATTTCTTTCCTTCTAAATCTAGGAATTTGTGCTGCTGAGTATCCTGAGGTAGTAATGGAAAAGCTCTACCCTGTTCCTGACCTTGACGGCACGGGGTCTTCAAATCTGGGTTTACCACAACTGAGTGTGTGTGTCCACAGGCAGTCATTTATGGAGCCTTGGAGGACTGAGCAAGGATTGCTTATTGTTTGTACCCTCCGTCAGAGACATTAAGATTTCTGTAGAAAAGATCGAAGACTTTCTGTCTTCCTCATGTGCCCGATTTTCAAATCTTACTGTGGGGTTTCTAAGGGTCAGGTAATGAAATACAGGTGCATTCCACTGACGACCAGAATGTGAAGGTACAAACATTTGGTTAGAATATTCAGCACTTATAAATGCTAACCTTGTAATCGTGGTGTTCTTATTACTCCAAACCCTAGAGTCAGGATTTCCTGGTCCTGAGCACTAATAGGAGCCATATTTTTTCTGTTTAACCACAGACACAATGGTCACCTTAAAAGGCCTGAGGGTTAAACCAGTTGCCGTAGGTTGATACAATGTATACATAAAAACACACAATAGCAGTTAATACCTAAAAGGTCAAATGAATTCCACCAACATTTTTGTTGGAATCTGTGGTTAAAAAGCAATCACTTAATCAGCTTCTGGTCATGGCTTATCATTGAGAGAAGCAATCAGCAACTATTAGTTGGGGCACATTGTTTTCTATTAAGCAATGCATGAATATTGTTTATCTCCTGGATACTACTTATCCCTACTTAACTCTACACATTTCAACTATTTCCAGTTAATGGATGGGTTATTGTGGTGTTTTGTCTTTAATCTTGCAATTTATACTAATGACATTCCATTATAAACTCATTCCCCAGCTGGCTTTAGAAAATAATATACAAACAGTTACATTTTTGGCAATATTTTCCCCATACCATTACATAGCAGATATCAAAAGTCAAAATACTGCGGTATTTTAGAGATTACTGTCACGTATGGCTCCCATAGCACAGTTGAGGCAGATGGTGGTACAGAAGGGGTGGGAGACCTCGCCTCCCATGTTCTCAAAAAGCAGAATGAAGCAGACATTACTCTGCCAAAGCCTTGCAATATTTGGCCCCAAATAAAGTTGGACCTTGTCCTTCTGTTTCTCCATCTTTTTCCCACCTTCTGCGTGGAAACCGTGTCTGTCTCAGTCACCATGCTGTTATGTACATTCTGCCAATACAGGCATGTGTGCAAGGCCCAAATCATGGAATCCAGGCATGAGATGAACCACCATGGTTTTCTTTTTCTACAAGTCAGAGCAGAAGTCATTGACGGCACCTCGATATTATGGCTGGGGGATTTTTTCCAGGACAGAATTCTAAAATGCTACTCACCAATAATTTTTGCAAATTGATGAACTGAGAGTTTTCTTTTCTGTCTACATGATGGGTAATTACTGAGTTATATAAAAATTAATTGACTCATCTGAGTGGTTGGCTTCTATGGTGCCAATCATCCTGAGACGTGGAATTTTAGGGGCATGATAAAACTTCTATTATCAGCTCTAAACATTGATTTGCTTAAAATAAAGTCTCTGTCTTAATTATAGTCGTTGATACCTTCATGCCTATAATCAAGGCACAGCATTTCATGGAAGCAAACGTCATAGTGAGCCTTACAACAGAAATATGAGTAGAAACTTTGATTTATAATGTTTTAGTGACATTGTCCTGGTAGCAAGAATTAGCCTGTGTTTTGCCTTTTGTTAATTTTATGCTTTTGCTTCTTTTCAAAAACTCAAAGCATATAACTTAAGGAGAGGGGTAGTTTGACATTCTCCACTTAATTCTGTCATTTTGGACAGCCAGTTTGGGTAAGATGCACAGGTTTCTTATTCCTTTGACTATAATTATGGAGTGATGGAGAAGTGAACAGCAGTCATGCTTAACCCTCCCTCGGCAAAATTTTGTAGTAGTTGAAAAGTACACGGCCTCAGTGCTTTTCCTTTTCCTCACTGTGTCCCTTCTCTTCTACATTTTTCTCCTTTGCCCCTCAGTAATGCCATGTTCATTATGTATTTCATCCCTACAGAAATTTGTTCTTAGGATGCTGTCCACATCAAACTCGAGTTACACATTTTTCACTTGGTTATTTTAAATCAAAGTCAATGTATCACCTCTCGGGAGAATTGCATTTTGTTCCTTATCTCTAAATACTGACAGAGATGCTTTGAACGTTGATTTAGAATCAGCAAATGAAGAACTATAACAAATCTTAAAAATGCCTGGTACATTCTTCTAATTCATGTATTCATTTGTTTTCATTCTTTTAAAAAAAATTTTTGAATGTCTGTATGCCCTGAGTGCTTAGGAATCAAGAAGATATAGTTCTTCCTGAAAGTGATTTACCCTAACAATTTAGTAAATAAGGAAGTAAATTAAATAATATAATGGAAATACAGAATTATAATGCAATGGTACTTTCTTTCTAGGATGCGGTGCAGATGAAAAAGAGAGGAATCTAGTGTATCGGATGAAACAAGTCAGACAAGGATGAAGGCAGTTATATTTAAGCAACGTGTTAAAGGAAGTGCATATGTGTGCCAGGGAAGCTGAGGGGAAAAAGCATTCAAGGCAAAAGTGTTGGAAGGCTGAGGGGGAAAGGATGTTCTAGGGATAGAAAAGCCATGGCAGCATGAGGTAGTGTTACACACTCAGGGCTCTGCAAGGAATTCACATACTTGGAATATGAGGGGTGCAGAAAAGCTTATGGCAACTGAGGCAGCTGGAAAGAAGTTAGGGGCCATTGATGATATGTTGGTGTTGTTTGCTCTGGATTTATTTATGGCCTTTGTGCAATCCTAGATCTATCCATTTGATGATGGCCGTTATGGTGGGTAATTTTGTTTTATTGTAGTTCAGATATAATGACATTCCCATTTTCCTGGTCTACCATGGCAAGAAGCTTGAGATCCTTGTGGGCAATGCAGGGGAAACCAGTGAAGGACTTTAGACAGAGATGGGATGTGACCAGAATTGCTTTATCAACAAGCAAGGTGGATAACAGATTGGCTAGAACAAAGTGGGAGGCGCGGAGCATCGACTGTAAATACTTGAAACATCCTGCCCAATAGAGGCTGAATATAGTCAGTAACAGAAGGCTATGTGAGATTTTGAGTTAATAGAATTAACTGGACTTCGTCACCAATCGAATGTGGGGCACGAAGAAGCAGTCCAGGGGAAATTCCAGGTTTCTGGTGAGGACAGTTGGTATTTCAATGAGACAGGGAACACAGCAGGAGGACCAATTCTGTGGAGAAGAGAGGAGCTAAGCTGAGGGCATGTTGAAGTAAGGGTATGAATGACATATCGCACGGAGTTGCTCTGTAGACATTCGATTCCAGGGATCTGGTGCTCGGGAGATGGGCTGAGGCCAGAGACACAAACGTGGAAGTTACCACCACACATTATCAAATTATTGCACAGGAGTGGTTACCCAGCAAGTATCTGAAGGGCCAATGAAAGAGGAAGAGGGCCAATGTCAGAACACTGTCAAAGGCAGACATTTAAGGAAGGAGAAGAGTTATCGCCAGAAGAGACCAAGAAGGAATAGCCATTGATATGGAAGGAGAACTAAGGTATGGAAAGGGAGAAGAATTAGAGAAGATTCAGAAAAGAAGCCATAAGATTGTTAAATCAGAGTTGTAATGACACAGGGGAAATCTTTTGTAGAAAGAAAGTAAGAAAAAGCGGTGGTGGGGGGGACAGCAAAAACAGACTTTCTTCTTTATTGGCTTTTTTCAATGAAAATGGAGGCTGGATGCCTATGTTGAAGTGACCATGACAGGAAAGGGCTGCATGAGGAAGGATAGAGAGTCTAGAAGGAACACAATCATACTTGGATTGGAGACTTGATGTGTGTGAAAGAGAGCGTCAAAAGACGCAGTCAGCATCCAGGGCACGCTGACGAGCTTGAACTTTGCCTCAGAGGCAACATCAAAGCACTTTAGGCAGGGCAGAGATAATTCCAGTGTTGTGTTTTAGAAAGAACATTCTGACAGCTGTGTGGAAGAAGACTGGATGCCAGCCAGCCTATGAAAGGAGATCAGTCAAGAGGTTGGTGAAATCCTGGGCAGAGAGAATGAGAACCTTCAGGAGGGTATGCAAAGTGGGCCCCCACGCCATGACCACACTCAGGGATTTTGTTATCTGTCTTTGATAGAGTGTTCCTTTTCGGTGGATCCTGGTATTCCTAAAATAGCCACCAGTGTGAGCAACCGACCCTTTTTTTAAGAGCTCAGAAGGTGGCTATCCTCTGTGGAAACTTTGTATGATCACCCTTAGCCTTCAACGGGACAGCGTTTCTATTTTCCACTACCCTGTGGCCATGGGTCAAGTCTTGAAGAAGGGTTGTGGTTTCAGAGGCAGAACTTTACTGGCTCCACCGGGGGGCATCTATGTCTGAGCTTAGTGACCGGCACTCCCTAGAGGCATGCAGCACAGGGCCTCTAGACCGCAAAGACAGGTTCTCTCTTTTCCCCATCCCTCACCTTGGAGAATTACTAACAGGGATCCTGCACTCTCCTTCTTTCTCTAATCATGGGTTCAAACAGGTGACCTGTATTTAAGGCAGTGGTTCTCAACCAAGGGCAGTTTCCTGCACCCAGGGGACATTTGACAGTGTCTGGAGACATTTTGGTTATCACAACTAGGAAGAGGGGGGTGGTTTGCTACTGGCATTTGTGAGTAGAGGCCAGGGGTGCTGTTAAATATCCTATAATACACAGGACAGACCCCCAACCTCCCAAAACAAAGAATTATCTGTCTGCCCCCTAAAGTCATGGGTGCTGGAGTTGAGAGATTCTTCTTTAAAGGGCTGGGGTATTCTTTTCTCAAGGATAAGTTTGTTTTGTTTTGTTTTTCCACCACCGATTATAAATGTGTACTTTTCAGGGTATCTATTTCCAGCCGTGAATGGATCTCTTATAGAGAGAAATGGAAAATTTAATAAATTGTTGGTTTACGTCAAGCCAAAATCCTAAAAGAATTTTTACTCAATTTTTAAGTCTTACTCTAATCTTTTTTTTTTTTTTAATGGTTCAAGCCACGCTTGTACGTGCTAAAATCTCCACAGTCGTTGCATCTTGGGCCATGAATAGATAAAACAGAAAGGAAAACATGCAGGTAGGTTATCTTATCAGATTTTGACCCAAAATATTTTCAAGTGCCCTGTAAACTTTCTGACCAAGTGATCAAGCTCTTCTGAATCACAGAGGGTGAACAGTCCCTGTTGGAATAGAACCTAAAAAGGAAAGGTCCCAACCTTAATCTTTGTCCATTGAGATTTAGGTAACAGGTATGGAACACTATCTTCAAAAAGAGCCATTATCCAACAGCTTCTCCCCAAAATATTATCTTCACTTCCTTTTACTTGCTGAGGAAAAGATTGTACGTTACAATCCTCTCTTCTAAGATATTTTGAGGAGAGAACATATTCTGGCAGAATGCAATAGATCTATGCCTTTATAGGGTAGGAGACAATTCGCACATCTCACAATTAACTAAAAATGTGCTAGGTTTATGTTAGAAAGATGATCGGGCTTCTTTGCAAAGCTTCACTTAATTTTTGCCTCATCCCTACTTCCATTTTTTTTCTATTTATGATGTTAAAAACAAAATTCAAACAAAACACTGCACTTAGCATCAACAAAACGTGTGTCAACAAGTCAGATATTTAAGCATTCCACAATTCAAGCAAATGGTTAAAAAAAGAGATTTTCTGAGTGAGGCATCTACACTGAAATAAGCCAACTCCTTGGAATTAGGATGGAGACCGATCAGTCACAGGGGAAGCCTAGTGATGGATTCTGGGTGGCAGTCAGTTGTGTCCTTCCACTTGGCAGGATGCTGATCAGAACTTCTTTCTTAAAGTTGTGTTGCTTAACCCATGCCCCAAATAATATACAGACCTTCGCAAACATTGCCGCTGTGCTGTCAGCGCTCAAGGCTCTTTGCCTCTCTTTCCACTCCAGCCACAGCAGTCCTTGCTGGCTTTCCAACATACAGAACACACTTGCCTCTGTGTCCTTGTGCCGTCTCCTCCCTGTGTCTAGAAAACTCTTCCTTAAATATCCCTCCTGACTTTGCTCTCCCAAATGGGTACCTCCTTAAGGATTCCTCCACTATCTAAAATATGCTGCCACTGTTTCTCTTGATCTGCTTTATGTTTCTTCACCGTGCTTACCACTGCTGGCGTATTGCTTACTTGTGTATGGTTTTATTTTCCTTCCCTGGAGCATAACCTTAATAAGGTCCTGGGTCAAGAGTTAAGGATATAACAGTTAATAAAGTAAAGATGATCCCTGGCCTCAGAGGGCTGCCAGACTCAGATGAATTTAGGTCTCTCTCCGCTGCTCCCAATGGAAAGTTCTTAACACCTCTGAGACAAATCCTGCTCACAAAACTTCTTCACAATGTTATTGTGAGCTCCATGCGATGAGGTGTCTGCACCAGCTCTTTGTAAAAGGTAAAATGCTGTAAAATCACGTAATATTACTAGCGTTTAACCAGCGCTTACTTTTCATTGAAGCTTGTATCTCTGATCCAAATTAACACCACCAAAAAAGCACCCATCTTTCAAATGAATAAATTGTCCCTAGGCATAAATTTAGTACATCCAGAAACACATTAGCAATTTCAGGCTCACCAGCTTCTAGAATTCTAATGCAGGAAGGGACCTTAGAGATCACCTGGTACAACCCCCTCATTTTCGTATTTATGCTTACAGCACTAATTACTACAACCTATTGCAATGAACAGTGGTCGAGAGGCACTAACAGACCCAGAGGACTGCTCCATGTACTTGGCCTCTTATTGGTGGTTACAACTCAATTTGGGAATAAGAGAAGGGATTTCTTTTTTCTCTTCTTCCCTCCTCCCCCCCCCCCACTTTCCAATAACAGATGGCCTTGGTCTTTACTGAAGAGTGAGATAGGAAGAAGTTCTATATTAGAAATTATTTGGTGGAACTTGCCTTTCTTTGCTGGAGTATATTTTACTGTTTGAAGGACCGTAATCTGGTTTGAACATTGTTCATTCCAATGTTCTGAACCATTCTGATGTCGATATTTGGATGTCAAAATTCAATGGGCTTCATGATCTTGTTGGACATCAAACAGAAAATAGTGCAATGATCCCACCAGAGAAAGATGAATGTAGTATCCTTTTATTAAAACTCATTTCAGGAAGTGGCACTGTGGTCTTCCTAATGAACCACTTCAAAAGTCAGCTTGTAGAATTTTGTGTAGGCATTTGTTAGTGACTCTGAAGACTTAAGGAAATCTTCATGCTGTTCTTATAAACCTACTAACAAATTTTAAAAATTCATTGCCATAATTTGCAAATGTGAGTAAAGAGTCATATGTTTTGTTTTTTTTTTTTAATTTTTCAGGGGGTGGGGGTAAGAAGAGAGCCTATCCCGCTTTCAAACCTTTTTATTCTCGATCACAGTATTTTCATTAATTAAATTCAAGGTGACTGAAACACTCTTTTAGCCAAAATTATTAAACAAAATTTGCAGGTTTGACCTAAGTTTTTGTTATAATTAGTTAAAAAAAGTTTTGGTATACATTGGCAAGAACAAGATGAAGAGACTGAACATACAAAGAACAGTCAAATAATACTTTTTAGTTGGATATAAACTATATTGCATGTTGTAGTTAATACATATTTATATATACTATACTCTTTTTCTTGAAGATTTTATTTACTTATTTGAGAGAGAGAGAGAGAGAGAGCTAGAGAGAGAAAAAGCACCAGCAGGGGGAGGGGCAGAGGGAGAGGGAGAAGCAGATTCCCTGATGAGCAGGAAGCCCACTTTGGGGGCTCCATCCCAGGACCCAGCGATCATGACCTGAGCCAAAGGCAGATGCTTAACCCACTGAGACACCCAGGAGTCCCATATTTATATATACTATACTCTTAAAACACTTTCAAAAACTGTACTATATTTAAACGGCTTTTTAATTCTACAATACCCAACATCTGGTTTAACTAACTCTTTTACATGTGTTCACTCATCAGTTTGGGATTGTGGACATAGGCTAGACTGTTTACCAAATGGATTTTCAGGCCAAGTTCCACTGGTAGCATTGAACAAGGATAACAACACGCATGCATCATACCAGCAGATGACTAATAGCTCCAAGCATTAAACTGCCTGAGATAGAGATCTGTGTTTAGTAATGAAAATGTAATCATAAAAGTGTAACTCACACTGGAGTTTCTGTCCTGCCAAGCCAAGTTACCATCAGCAAACATGTTAATGCTTGACAGCATCTTTCAGCTCCTTAATGTCAGAAAATAAGGAAATGCCAATTTTATTCAGAACTCAACATATTCCACCTACTTAGGCATCTCCCAACTTGTGGGCTGGATGTAATTTTTAAATTCTCATTGCTCAATAACTGATAATCATCTTTTAGAGATTGTGTCTCTTATTTAAGAGGCAAGCAGTAATTTGTTGTAAAGATGGTTTTTAAAATGAAATGTTTCTAATGTTTCGTAGTTTTTTAATACCCTGTAACTTTTTTAACAAGGGTATTTTATGACAGATTCATTCTTTTCTTTCTCATTCCCTGTGTTGTACCTTTTCCCACATGTCAAGACAAATGCTCCCTATCATCAAGACTATTTTCTTTTTTTATGATTTTTCTTTACTCATTCATTCACAGATATGTTTTGTGCTTCTTTTCTCAGGCAGGCAATCCTGCATTAGGAGCTAAGGATCCAGAACTGAAGGAAACAGTCCCTCTGCACCAGGGGCATGCAGGGTGGCGGGATAGGCATTCGTGGAAGTAAATACCTGCATTTTTATAAAGAATGTAATTGAGTTATGAACAAGAACAGTGAAAACTCAGGGCATAAGGCAACTCATGACAAAAGGAAGAAACACCTGTAAAGAGAAAGAGGCATTAGCTTTAAATATAGAGAAGAAATAGAAATTTTCCTGAAAATAAGACAGAAAAGCCTACTTTTGGTATAGAGAATAGAGCAACTAAGGCACAGAGTGGCTTGTGAAGGGACATTCATTTCTATGAAATGGTGCAAAGTTGAGAGCACCTGGACTGGGGGAGACCAGCGAGGAATGGTTCAGGGGGAATTAGGTGGGCAATATTTGAATGAGCTTTTTATAGGCAATGCAAAGCATGTGGATTTTATCCCAATAAAATGAAATGTTACATCGTATTAAAATACTAATTTAGACTTGAAAGAGTGTTTCCTGTTTTTTCACCTGTCAGTTAGAATCAACCTTCTGGTTGGCTTCCCTTACATCACCTACATACCCAGGAACAGCTTTAACACCAGAATTGCACAGTTGTGGAGAACGATCTGAGCCCAAGACTGTCATGCAGATTCACGAGGTTACTCTGAGTGGCAGCATCCAAGAGACCCTCACACAAAGCCCTGGCTATTAGGTCTGCAAAGGGATCAATGTCCAGAGCAGGGCTGGAGGATTGATTTTGGAACTTTACGGCAGAATGGTGAAGCGTCTCTGTGGCTGTGGTCATGGTCTGACATAGGAGTACAGCAGGTCTGTGTGCTGCCAGCTGTTAGATTTGAGTTAAGTCCTCTTCCAAGAGGAGAGAACCCTCAGCCCTCTGTAGATTCTGGCCATTTGGTTCCGGTGCCGTCAATCTTCTGACATTCCCTTGGTTCTACTTGTCTCCCTGGAGTGAAAAGATCTTTTTTATATGAATCCAATAATTTATCTCCCTGAATGTAGACTGACTTTGCACTTGGCCCCTTTCTCCAATGTCCTAGAGAATTCCAGGGTTCCAAACAGATCTTACTAGCCCCTGGCATCTTTTATTATGTGCTGCTTGTGTGTCTGACACCCAGCATTAGCCTGAGAGTAGCCTGACCTTGACCTTAGGGCTGAACTCTTCTCACCTTGCACTCTTCCGTACAGTGTCATGCCTCTAATTGCTTATGGCAGAGTCTTCCTCTTCTCCTATACCAAAGCCCCATGTGCCCTTCTTACTACCTGGTAAGCTCATGCTTTGTATTTGAAAACTGCCCCCTATTTCACTTGCATGTACAGAGCATTAAGCGCTGAGCTCATTAACGAATCAAGCATTTGGTTCCAATTATTCCCTCCATTAATTTCCCTGAAGTCTATGTGAGTGAGTGGGATTTGGGGAGGAGGGGTGTAGTAAGTAGCAGTGTTCCAACTCCCCATTATCACCTTGTGTATTAACATCCACGAACTACGTGCTTAAAGAGTAGTTATTGTAAATAGACAATATTTATTGGACACTTCCTGTGTGTCAAGCATGTATATATGTTTTATATTTTAAAATTTTAGCTCTGAACACAACACCACAGCACCATAGAGCAAGTTAGAGGCCAGTTCTCTGCACATTCCTGGTGAACTGGGAGTTTAAATAGTGTATTCACAATAAAACAAAAAGGTACATGAGGTCTTATGAGCCAGAGAGCGAAGCTTTTGAGCTACGTTATAAATAAGCATTTTTCTTTGGCATTTCTGTCTTAAAATAGCAAAGTTGGAATATAAAGACAAATTTCTTAAGCCCCCTAGAAAGCTTAGGATCCATAGAACGTGAAAGGAAGCATAGATCCAACCTGTGCTTTGACCCACTTTTTAAGATAATAAACCAGAGATTGTTCCTTAGCCCCCGCCTCCCCAAAATGCTGGGAGGGATTCTTCATTATCATTTCCACAATTCGTCAATATCCTATTTTCGATTCTCCCATGGAGAAGGAATTTTTGTCCAGTAGAAAAGAACATAAAAGAGCTCTCTGGGGGCACCTGGGTGGCTCAGTCGTTAAGCATCTGCCTTTGGCTCAGGGCGTGATCCGGGCATTCTGGGATCGAGCCCCACATCAGGCTCCTCCTCTGGGAGCCTGCTTCTTCCTTTCCCACTTTCCCTGCCTGTGTTCCCTCTCTCACTGGCTGTCTCTCTCTCCATCAAACAAATAAATATTTTTAAAAAAAAAAGAGCTCTCTGTATATAATATATTCTGCTAAATACCCAGAATTTCATAATAAAGCACTCAATTTAAACAGCCATTCTCCAGGCTCTAATCAGGATACTTCCTCCCAAAGCACAACAGTCTCTTTCCTTTTTCACAGATAAGCACCAAATCTTAGACACAACAGCCTGTTTGCAGAAATTCAGAGTATTTCCTGAGCAACAGGACGTCACATCTGTAATACGTGATCTTGCCAAAATAGTGTTTTGGTTTATCCTCGGAACCCACATTATGTTTTAGATCACTATCCGCAAGCATGTTACTAAAGATCTCTGAAGAGTTAAAAAAAATCATATAATATTGCAGATAAAGTTGGCATATTTCTCTTTGTATATATTTGACTGTGTTTAAACAGAGTAACCATAGATCTGAGGCTTTTACACTTTGCTGATTTTCTTTATTGGGGAGCAATTAAAATAGTCTTGTTGCCTTAATGTTATTCTTTTATTAGAGAGAAATTTTAAAGGATCTCAAATATCATAAAATGTCCAAGTATATAATATTTGAGGCTTCAGAGACTTATTACTCTATAAATATGTCATTATTCCGATCATATCTACTTGCCTTATCTGAATGGTTTAAATCTAGACTCCATGCTAGCAATGATTAGGGTTATGTCTATAAATTAAGTATTCTCTTTTTGTTATTTACCCCCTTCCATTAATGCAACTTTGAATGCCTGGTGCCTACGCCTTATGAAGTGCCTCTTAGTGTGTGTCTTAGGATGGATTGTTGTTAAAATGTAGTGACTAAGGACTCCCACATGACAGGGGATTAAAATGACAAAGGTTTATTTCTCACTCATGCTTCACTTTCTTCGTCCTCACTTAGGGACCCAGCCTGCCCAGGACTGGACAATCTGGCCTATTACAGATGGTGGTGATAAAGGAGAGGATGTGGCAAATTACACACTGGCTCTTAAAGCTTTCCACCCAAGAGTGACACTTAATCACTTTTGCTCACATCCTGGAATCCAAGAACAAGCCTGGCCTCAAAGAAGTGGGGAGGCATGTGCTTGGATGAAGGAGACCTGGATGTAACAGGAACAAGTACTAAGAGCCCATCTGGCTCTTAAATGGCTCGTCAGCTCTCCATTCCACCTGCAAAAGAGGCTCAGTCCCTTTCCACGTGAGACAACAAGTTGCCATTCGGTCATGGCATCAAGCTTAAAGTGCTGGAACTCTGGGGGACAGGCTGGAGCAGAAGTCTCCGCCACAGGAGGTGACATGAAAGAGTCTATATGTCCGGGCCAGTTTTCGGCTCCACATGCACCCAGGACCCAACAGAGGAACAAAGACAAGACAACTACCATGAACAGCTGCTTTCAGACAGAAGAATGGGAGACACGCAGCAGACACGGGGCTGGCTCGAGCGATTCTAAAATCCCACTACTCAACTATCTTGATGACTCACTTTGATTAGGCACTGGTTTCACTTCCTGGGAGTGGCTCCCTGTCTTTTATTCTCTCTGGCCTCTGGTTCAGCCCTCTTGTAGATTTTTCCTCTTCCATCATTCTTCTTCACATCTGAGGTGGTTATCCAAAGAGTATGCTCTCCCTGATGACTGAGCAGCCTTCTTCAGCTCACGTCCTTCCCCCAGACAACCGGAAGTCCACAGGCCATTTTTTTTTTCAAATTTTTTATTTAAATGCAGTTTAGTTAATATTCATGTCCTTCCCCCAGATAACCAGAAGTCCACAGGTCATTTTTTTAAATTCTTTACTTAAATGTAATTTAGTTAACACGCAATGTATGGTTAGTTTCAGAGTAGAGTTTAGTGATTCATCAGTTGCATAGAACACCCAGTGCTCATTACATCAAGTGCCCTCCTCAATGTCCCTCATCCAATGACCCCATCTCCCCACGCCCCTCCCCTCCAGCAACTCTCAGTTTGTTTCCTTGAGTTCAGCATCTCTTATGGGTTGCCTCCCTCTCTATTTCCATCCTATTTTATGCCTTCCCTTCCCCTATGTTCATCTGTTTTGTTTCTTAAATTTACATATGAGTGAAATCATATGGTATTTGTCTTTCTCTGACTGACTTATTTCACATAGCGTAATACCCTCTAGTTCCATCCACATCGTTGCAAATGGCAAGATTTCATTCTTTTTGATGGCTGAGTAATATTCCATTGCAAGCAGTCATTCCCTTCAGGTTGATGGTCCTTTTGACAGTGCAACTGCCTTGAAAAATTAATTGGTTTTTTTGTGTATTTCTATGTGAGCTTTATTTCATAATAACCACAACTACAGATCTTTTGAGACATAATTTTCTTATGTGCTAATACGCCTTGGCTTTCTCATCCCCACGTCTTTCTCTATATAATTGTAGCAGCACTGAGCCTATCAAGCTTTGGTAGAAGAACCACACACTTAGTGTCCTTTTTCTGTGTCATTTTCTTCAACTTAATGGATTTAATGAACACCACACTCTCGGTGAGACCTTTAATCCAAGACCCCTTAATTCTTTCGATCATTTTACTAGTTGTCATGATGGCTACATGCCAAGTTTACCTTTGTGGAAATGATACACTTGATTGGCCTTTTGATGCTCTCAGTTTTTTAGGATTATTTTTTACATGATGATTTGAGGCATTTGGTCAATATAATGGTTCCATTAGCAAAGATTTAAAATTGATTTTCTGTTTATTTGGGCCTTAAATGCCTCAAGATCAAAACTTGGAAAATTCACTTGTTGTTGGATAAGCAAGAAAATTATGCTCATACCTTATGAGGTAAGGTATGAAACTCATCAAAACCCCACATTCAGAAAATTTCTAGTAACCCTGAATCTTTGAAAGAAAGTCCAGGGATTTATGTCAATATTCATGTTTTTTGATATAAAAATTACATATTTTTATAGCATATATATTTTCACCTTGGTTAAAAAACTAACATGAGATGTCCTGAAATTTCTGTGACTCTTCCCAACCCTGTTTCTACCTGTTTTTAGCAGAGTGTGGGGGATTAAAGGCTTGCCCCTCCTCCCGTGGAATGGGGAGATCTATGTCCCCTTCCCTGAATGTGCACTGTCAGATTGATTATTCAGTAAGACGCAGCAGAAGTGATGCTATGTAACTTTGGGGCTGGACCTTGAGAAATCTGCTGCTGCTGCATTTGCCCTCCCAGAACGCTGCTTCTCGAATGTGGCCCCTAGGTAAGAAGTCTGTGGTGCAGTCACCAAAGATGTCCCTTCAAGCCACGGGCCTTGCCTTTTAGCATGCATGTCCGTGAGGAGTTCCCTTTGCTGGAATCTGGGCTGGCCCAGTGATTTGCTCTTGACCAATAGAAAGTGGCTAAGATACCATCTATAACTTTGAGATACGGTCATAAGAAACCTAGCGACGTTTGGTCTGGGCCTCTTGGAATGTTCCTCCTAATCACTCAGCTGCCAAGATCTGAAAGCAGTTAAGGTCGCATGGAGAGGGCACCTGGAAGCACTCACTCCAGTGGACAGTCACAGCTGAGCCTCTAGCAACAGCCAGCATCCACTGCTGGTCATGGGCCTAAGCTTTTTGAGCATCTAGCCTAGTCAAACTTGAGGATAACTACCCCATCAGATATTTGATGGTAACCCCATGAGAGAGCCCAATGCCATGAGAAATACTAATAAATTATTATCTTGTTACACAGCAATGAAAACGTGGAACCAAGTTTAACTACTCTGAGAACTTCATGCAGTGAGGAAACCCAAGCTAGCCACGTAGAGAGAGAGGGAGGCCATGTGCAGAAACACAAAGAAGCAGATATGCGAGTGACATCTTTTTGGGTTCTCCAGACTGGCTTAGCCCCCAGCTGAATGAAGATGACCCCACCAGTCAAACACACAGAGCAGAGGAACTGTGTCACTGAGGCCTAGCTGAATTCCTGACACCCCAAATCATGAGAAAATAAATTGCTTTCAACCACAATGTTTGGGGGTAATTTTATTGCACCGTGAGGTAACTAAAACATAGACTCTTTAGAATTAGGTCTATGTATTTGCAGGTCAATCTTTTTAAACCATGTTTAAATGATTTGATGGACAGAAGTCTGAGGGTACTTTAGAATATGTGTCTGAATGCATTAAGGAAGGACTTGGATTACTCACATATTTATGGCCAAAGTGTTGGTGGGAACGGTGTTGGAAATGGGTAGGGAAAGAGACTTGATTTATCTGTATTGGTGGAGGAGACGGGCAAGAGATTATGTAGAAGGATGCAGGATGAGGGTCGCTTGAGACTCCCAGCTACCTGCCCACAGCACACAGACCAGTGCATTTGTGGGCTCTTTCTTCCTTCCACCTCCTTCCCTTTGACACATTTCTTTCTTTACTTCTCCATCTCCCTATACACAGTGTACCTCACTCTTCACTGCGATGCCCACCAGCATGCCGATCGATCACCCTCACTCGAGTATTAGGAGAAAACCAAAGAGCACAACCAATGCATGAGCCTACCTCCTGATCACGCTTTCCCCAGTTGCCCTTTTTCTTCCAGCTACTTACTCTCCAGATCGGCACGCCTCCTCCAGATAGCAGGTGCTGCTGGGACCAAGGCATCTGCTCACTCACCCACAGCCCCCTGTACTAGATCCATTGGCAGTTCGTATGTGCAGCAGGAGAGAAATGAGTTCGTGGTATTAGCTTCTCCCCCCAAATCATGCATCTGTCACTTCTTCTCACGTTATCATTCTGGTTCAAAACCCACTCCTTTCCAGAAAGCTCCATCCTCAGAAGTTGCTTGGTTATTTATGAACAGTATATTCTTGGACCCCAAAATCCCAGTGGCAGTTTCATCTGAACAACTGTTAACTGAACAGTAACTGAAACAGATAACACAGCAGCAGGGCTCTGCAACGATGCGAAGGGGACAGCACGGCGGCCCAGGGGCGATGCTGTATGTGCTGAGAGTCTTACACTCCCGGAGCCCTGACACCGTCCCCTTCAGTCCCTCCTCCGGAGAGATAGTACTTTCCTAGCACACTTGCTTGTCCCCATCCATGCTCGGGTCAGCTGTGCAGAACATGGCCTGAGATTTTTCATTTCTTCCATTAAAAAAAAAAAAAATCTAAAGTATGCAAATACTCAGCCCAGAGGAAGAGCTGGCACTTTCATCTTCCAGGCCATAAAGGAAGCAGAGGTGAGAACTGCTAGTCTGGATTTAATTCTAACCTACAAGGAAGGACATGTCGGCAGGGGTGGGAGGGTGGGGGGGGGGACTCCAAATAACAGGAAACTTGGAAGAAAGAAGTGACCTCATCTTGCAGTTGCTAATTATCAAATAAGGATATAATGAGAATATCAGATTCAAACCGGGCTTTACAAAAGCAGATTTCAAAAGTTTCCAAGAAAATATTAAAAAATATATATGTCTCCATTGGCTAGAGATTAGAAAGTAACGGGAGATGAAAATTCTTAAAGTAAGCAAGCCAGGAACAAAGGAACAGAAAAGGACGCATTATAGCAACTGCAAATGTTTCCAAAGAGAAGGAAATCTGGGGGAGCCTGGAGTGCAGGGTGTCCTAGAAAGAAATTAATGTGGCTGCACAAGAAATTCTGGAGCCACTCACATTTGAAAACACACGGCACATGAACGATGGGAGGAAGAGTGTGTGGGTCAGAACAAACAAACAAACAACACTCAGTAAATCTAGTGGCAAGGAAGTTAATGTTTCAGTGGAAATTAGGGCTTGCAGAAATGCTTGTAACAATTAAAATGCCTTTGAATGAATTTGGATAAAGAGGGATCATTAACAAATGACAGAGAACGAAATAACAGAATTAATAAACAGATGTGTGGCCTCAAGAATTCCTGTCAGTGAAAAGGAACCCACATGGTAAAGAGCTAACAAACTGTATTTATGTAAAACCAGGATCTGCACTAGATAAAAAGCATCTGATAGAACAGCCCGAAACAGCTCGCTTCTCTGAGCCCAGGCAGAGAACAGCACAAGAGCAAAAACGTGGCCAATCGGAGGAAAAGAGAAGAAGAGGTTTAGGGCTTCACTACCCTAAGCGCTGCTCTACAGACCCAGACCGGCGGCATGGACCTGGCGTGGGATCTGATGGGAATGGATTCACAGGCTCCACCTCTGACCTGCAAAAGCTGCCCTTGAACCACATTCCCTGGGACCCGCATACATCTTAATGGTTGAAAAGCTCTGTTTTAGAAAAATGTAGAGGGCAAATCATTTCATTTTCAACACGTGTCAATTCTGTATACTAAAGCATTCTGAGTTTTGAGCCTAATCTCAGCAGAGCTGGAGAAGGAATTATCCAAGAGATGGTTGATACACCCAGTGAAGGGCTGTAGGAACCTCTAGGACTGGCAGAAGTCCCCTAAAAACAAAGCATGCAAACTAAACCTATTTAAAAGCTTAATCTGGGGTGTGATAGCAGAGAGAGAGCCAGGTACTTTCTGTTTCCTTACTGTCTTTTGTTTTTCTTGTAAGGGGCAGGACAACATAAATGTTAAGAACAAAGGCTCTTGGGGGGCGCCTGGGTGGCTCAGTTGGTTAAGCATCTGCCTTCAGCTCAGGTCATGATCCTGGGATCCTGGGATCGAGCCCTGCATCCGGCTCCTTGCTCAGTGGGGAGTCTGCTTCTCCTTTTCCCTCTGCCTCTTCTTCCCACTCATGCTCTCTCTCTCTTTCGAATACATAAATAAGATCTTAAAAAAAAAAAAAAAAGAACAAAGTCTCTGGTGCTGGGTTGGTGGGTTCAGATCCTAGTTTTGCCACTTACTGTGTGACTTTAACCAATTGCTTAACTTCTCTGTGTCTCAGTGTCCTCATCTGTAAAATGGGGGAAATGATAGTGCCTGTTTTGTAGATACCAGGGAGAATGACAGGAGCTGTTAAAAGTCAAGTGCTTCTAAATGTAGTGTGGAGCCTGGTTTGAATCCTGAAACAGGAAAAGGGCAGTGGTGGGAAAACTGGTGAATTCCAAATAAAGTCTGTAATTTAGTTAATAGTAACGCCCCAATGTTATTTTCTTAGTTTTGATAAATGCACATGGTTATGTATGCTTTCACGATGGGGGTACCTGGGTGAAGGATGTATGAAACTCTTTGTACTATGTTAGCACATTTTCCATAAATCTGAAAGTATTCGAAAATAAAGTGTATTTAAAAAAAAAAAGCTTTTGTAAGATAGTGCCTAACATGTAATAAATAGTAATTGTTATAAAATTTTGTTTATTTATAGTCCATATGTAGAAATCTAAGGATTCTAATTTAGGCATACTAATCCTGGTCAAGCAGTATTTCTTGAATAAAGATTTAGAAGATGTAAGTTCAAGGTTTTGAGATAGCACAAAACTGTGAGGGAGCCCATGTATTTAAAACTTGTATCCTCTAGGTTCTTTACAGGAAAAGACACCAACTGTAGCTTTGGTGCAGCTTGAAAATCAAGGGAGACATAGAATAATGGGCCTTGGGAAGGGTGGGGTCAGGGAAACTCTGGGGATCTAAGTGGCAGGACAAAATGGACAGTCTGAGTGGCATGCAGCTCAAGGATGTGTAGCCAACGCTGGTTTTCATCTTTGGACCCCTCTAAAACTCATGTTCCAAGGAATAAGAATAATTCATTAGTCCAGCCTGGGTGATGTGTTCCCTCTGGAGTCTGGCACAAGAACAGAGAGGGGAGGACGGCTTTAATGACAAGGAAGGGGCAGAGACGCTGGGCAGGCAAAAGGAACGGAAATCCAATGCAGCCATAAACACAGTCTTGAAAAGACCTTAATAAACTAGGGAAGAATTCTAATGATATAAAGTCTGGCTTAAAGGTTAGGTTTGTTTTATAAAGGAAAAAAAATTAAGCTAAGAGGTTCTAACTATCCGCAAGCATAGTGTGAACCAACCTGTCATGTCGTTGCCCAAATACCACAGTATGAAGACGTCGGAGCATACATCCAGGGGGAAAGTGTCTCCTGATGGCAGCGCTAATTAGACGGTCTTTGTGCCCTAGTTTCAGTTCTTTATTTGAGTGGGATATCTCCAGTCTGGAATAAATAAGGTAGTGTTTCGGAAAGTTTTGTCCCTGTGTTCAGTGGTCTCCAAAGTGGGATCTATGCATCCCAGGGAGGAGCAAAATAACACATTCGGGTGAAGGTAAAATATTTGAGCTTCTGTGAATATGTACATTTCATATAGAGAAGTAAATTCATTAAACTTAAGTGAAATTTATCCTACAGGCTGCATTGCCACTAGTGTGTTCCCCGGGATCGGAGGTTAGGGGGTCATATGTCACATACCATGCATCACGTGTGGGGTTAGAGCACGAGTTCTACCCCACTGCCCACTGTCTCATGGCCTTTGGGTGGGCTGTGACATGATTCAGTTTAAATGGGCCTAGTTAGATGGGTTCAGGAAGTAACACAAGGAGGTTCTCTCGAACAGGCACGAGATCAGGGCACCTGGGTGGCTCGGTTCCTTAAGCATCTGGCTCTTGATTTCAGCTCAGGTCATGATCTCAGTGTCCTGGGATTGAGCTCTACATTGGGCCCTCTCTCATCTGGGAGTCTGCTGGAGATTCTCTCTCTCCCTCTCTCTCTCTGCCCCTCCCCCTCCTCTCAAATAAATAAATAAATAAATCATAAAAAAAGAGGGACCAGATCAGAAGTAGCATGAATAATGGTAGAACAAAGAAACCAAAATGGAAGAGCATGTACTCGTGTTCCTAGCCCAAGCTCTTCATTAGTGACGTTGAAAGATAAAAGCAATAATGATCTGCAAGAAGCTGGCCGGCAAATTCTGAATGGTCAAGAAGAACCTGAAACTGGATTTATATCTACAACACTGAATGACAAAGCTTGCCCTGAATCAGCAATTCTTAACATGGTACAACTCAGACCCAGAGAGAAGAGTTGGAATGTCTGGAGACATTCTTGTGTCAAAGATGGGAGATTCTAAAGGTTAGAGGCCAGGGAAGCTGCTTTAAAACCTCCTATGTACAGGACAGCCCCCTCCGCCAAACATAGAATTTTCTGGTCCAAAATGTCCACAGTGCTAAAGGTGAGAAACCCTGGTTAAATGTGTATTGTTTAAGATATTAGCAAATAATAAAACTACATCTAGAATATTTATAAAGTAACGTATCTGATATCTATGTATGCATATAAAGTAACCTGTATGTTATATCTATGCATAAAGTAATATATATAGGGCAGGATGTGCTCAAAATACTTTTATGATAGGGGATTGTAAATAAAAAAAGTTTGGACACCATTGGAATAGCACATAACAGATGCTTGATACAGGTTATCGTTTGCCTTCATTTAAAGAGTGGTTAAAGTTTCTGAAACCATGTCACAGAGATTATTGAAGGATCTGTGATGCGGGAATTGAAACAGAAGATAAAGGAATTATGGTAGCTGTTGTCAAAAAATCTAAGAGTATTTTGCAGAGGAAAGATTTGTCTTAGCAGAATTTTTCCAGAGGGCAGAACTAAGATCGCTGGAAGCAAACACCAAAATATCAAAACACCACTATTTTGATAAAATAGAAGGAAGATTTTTAAAAGACAATTTTAGTGGTTATGCAACGAAATGAGGGGCTGTACTAGAGGAAATTCTCACTTGGGATGGGACATTGGCCAAAATGAGCTATGTGGGCCTCAGCTCAGCAATTCTGCAATTTTGTTCTTAAAATAAATGAACAGCTTTTCAAGCAATTTATGTTGTACTCCAATTGGCCACCTAGGTGTATAAAACAGAGGTTGCAAATTTGTGGTCCTCAGAAGTGTGTTTTCCAAAAAGGTGTTTAAAAACGTTTTAAAATTAATACCCAAAATTTTAAAATTAAGAGACTTCCCATAAACAATCCCAGTTTCAGTTTTCTCTTCCAATACGAGAAGATAGGGCAGTGCCAGGTCTGTGTCCCTACATGGTGACAGTAAGCTGGAATTGTCCACTTTGCTCATTTCTGTGACCTGCTGTGGCCCTAGAGTCTTTGAGTCTCAGAGCTGGGCAGTGGTTGATCAAGTTAACTCCAGTGCCACATACCCAGGCTGCAAATCCTTCTGCCATCACTTCCTAGTGGCGTAACCTTGGGTAAATTACTTCATGGTCTTTTGCTGTAATTTTCTCATCTCTGATATGATAACAATGATACCCACCTCATAAAAGTGTATAGAGATGAACTGAATTCACTACAAGGAAAGTCCTTCAAAGAGTCCCTGGCACATAGCAAGCACTCAGTGAGTGCCTGTGATTGTTATTTGAGTTTGTGGCTCCTGGTAGAAAGGCTGTCTGCATGCCTTTCTTGTACAATTCTCAACGGAGTGCTTGAGTCAACATTGTTTCCTTGAACTGACATTACCATCTAAGTGCATGTCATGCAAGGAACACAAGATGTTTCCATCCAGGTTTGGAAAAAATAGTCCTGGCCATTTTAAATGTCAGATCTCATGATGGGTTAAAGTAAAGTAAAGATGTGGTTGGGGGAGATGGGAAAGGACTGGTTGCGCTTTTCAATAGGACTTTGATAATTTCATGTCAGAAGCTCATAGTGGAAGCATGAATCTACAAAACAACATCAGGGGAGCATAGGTACCGTCACTATAGCTTAGCACAATGATCCTGGAGACTAGCAGGAGGACACCCAGAAAAAGAAATTTAGAGTGGATACGAAAGATAATATTTAAAAGAAAAATGTGTCTTAGAGCACTGAAGAATAACTTCAGTTCCCAGGGGCCACTAAAGCACCGTTTCATCACCTAGAATATTCCAATTAGTTGATCTACAATGAAACATGAGGTAGGATTCCATTGTCATCTTGTCTAACTGAAATGAACGGTTTATTTTGTATTACTTGTGTTCTGTAGTTTTATAGAAAAATGGAAAAAATGAGTAGCATCCATTAGAAAATATATTGGATTTAGTAAATTTTTACCAGTGAACAAAAACTGGCTTTGATATCGGTTATATAACCTTCTTATTTTTGGATCAGGCTGAACAGAGATGGTATACATACCTTTCAACATTGGTTGCTATTCAGAGTGAAACCACAAAGCCCAGAAATTGCAGGTTCTTTCACTCTCCAGTGCTTTAACAATCTCCCAAGGAAGACAGATGCATTTTCCAAGATAGTGGTTTCATCAAAGAACAGCCGATAATGACAGATAAAGAGCTGCCTGGTGGCTTTTTCAAGGATTTACTGAATGCTAATAGGACACTGCTTTGTCGGAGAAGAAGCCTTTGTGGTCAGTGATTGCCTTGAGTCATGAAACCTGACCACCAATTGTTTTGCCCCACAGGATGTACTTTACCAAACCATGGAAAAAATAATAATCAGATACATTTTTTTAATCGCAAAAAAGAAGCTGGGATGTGAAGTATGTATATGTTTATGCAGTAATGACAAAGATTTGTGCGTATGTCAAGTGATTTCTGTTTCATTCCTGTAGTCGTTTCTCCTACGTGTGGAAGGCAGAACGAAATGACCCTGAGTCAAATCCTGGTAAAGGGAGTCTGAATCCCCACCGGGCTTTATAGAAGCGTGTTTAATGGGACATCTCATTTACATACCTCCTGAACGACACAATTAAGCTTTCCATGTTGTATGGAAAGAAACGTTAACATATGTTAACATATACCTTAATATATTCTGCCTTATATTTTTCCCACATTACTTATAATACATGGGTCTTGCCTCCCCAGTTATCACATCTATTCCATGAAATCATAGATCCTTCTAATACTTCTTCTCTTCCTCTATTTTGATGCTAACAGAGGACTGGGTACATACCATAGGTTCAAAAACACACGTTGAGTGACGGAATGGCAAAGACGGTGGGTGCAGGGAATGATTGGAAGAAAGACCACAAGGTTCCAACAGAAGCTGAGTTTTCAAAGGGTTAAATGGTGACTTACTTAGAAAGTGACTAGATTGAAGGGAAAAATAAAACTCTGAGAAAGTGACTTGTCCCAACACCGTGGAGTCAGGAGTTTCAAAACACTAACGGATAGTTTCGAAAGGTGGAGAGAAATATTTAGCTATACCAAAATAGATACAATATTTGAACCATATTCTATGGATTAAGATAATGGACTAAAAACCAGATTCAGTTCTTTGAAACATTTATAGACACATTTCCCCCTCACTTCGCACAGTTTTTAATCACCATCATTGTTGGTTTATTTAGAAAGATGTATAAAAAAATAATGACAGTGGTGTATGGTTGCCTTATTTACTATCATTAGTCATAGAAAATAGGTTCACTATTCTTCTGGAACCTGTATTCTTACCCCCATTTACTTGTGGTATCAATGAAATGCATTGTCTAGAAGTTGGCATCGCATAAAGATTTCAACCTGGTATCTTAACGTGTTGTCAGTCAAGTGTCTGCACTGAGGGCATGAACTGCCAAGAAGTGAACATGATGCCCTCAGCCCTTTTTCTGAAGTTGTCAAAGGAAGAGTCAGTGTCACACTCAACTGTTTCATAACTTTTACAAAAAGTCATTATGACTTTTTAAAAAGATTTATTGATTTATTTGAGAGAGAGAGAGAAAGAGCACAGAGGGAGAGGGAGAGGCAGACTCCCTGCTGAACAGAGAGCCCGATGTGGGGCTGGATCCCAGGACTCTGAGATCATGACCCCGCAGACACTTAACCGACTGAGCCCCCCGGGTGCCCTGCCATGGTGACTTTTATGTAAATACCAGCATCTTTGATATGTGAGATTCATCTGTGCATGAGTGGAAATGTCATCTTTCCTGAAATGGGTAAGGGATGGACTCAAATTGTATCAGGACATCCTCAGGACCACTTGCATTTGGATAGCTGTTTTAAAATCCCTGCACCATTGAGGTCCTTTCTTAGAGAATTTGAATTCATGGAAGCAACGACCTTGTGAGTTACCACTTCAATACATTTCTATAGGGCATGTCATCAGCTATGCATTCTCTGCTTTTGTATTTATTTCAGAAAAGAAGGGATAGTGACTTAATATTTGAACAATTCTTATGGGTCAAGCTTTGTATAGGGCTTCAGCATTATTTTATCATTGACTCTCCAACAACATTGACCTGTAGTTATCCTCATTTATACAAGAGGAAAATGAAGCACAGAGAGGTTAAGAAACTTAATAAAGCTACACACAGCTAGTGAATGTGAGAGTTAGAATTTGAATCCAAATCTGTCTTAAAGCAGAACCCAAGTTGTTTGTCCTTCTTCATCTCCCACTAAAAATAGAGATTTTCAGGGGGCCTGGGTGGCTCAGTCAGTTAAGCGTCTACCTTCGGCTCAAGTCATGATCTCAGAGTCCTGGGATCGAGCCCCACTTTTGGGGGGGGTCCCTACTCAGTGGGGAGTCTGTTTCCCCTCTCCGTCTGCCCCTCCCCCTGCTTCTGCTCTCCTCTGTCAAATAAATACATAAAATTTTAAGAAATAAAAATGAAAAAAAGTATACAGATTTTCAACTTTTGCAATTCTATCACCCTAATTGCATCTACTTTTTATATTGATTAAACTAATGTTTATTGTGTATAGATGGCATTCCATAGGTTCATGTACTAAGTGCTTGAAATGTATTATTTTTTCATTCTCATAACAAACTTGCAATGTAGGTCTGATTATTGTAATTCCTATACTATAAACATGGAAACTAAGACATAAGAATACTATCTAGATTGCTTAAGGTCTTATGACTAAGAAATGGGAAGCCAGGATTTGACCCCAGGCAGTGCGTCTTCAGAGTCTGTCCTTGTAATGACTGTCTTCAGCTGATATACTCCATATGCCTTACCATCTTGAACATAAGCACAGACTTAGCTTTGACCTTGAAGTGTGCCATTTAGTATATTGATATGTAATTACTAATAGAGACTCAAAATAGAGCTTCTCTGGGTGCCTTACCTCAATATAGTTTATGGACTAGCTGAATTGGACTGAATGAATAACACTTTACTTTGCCCTGAGTTTTATGTTTTTAGGAATCCATTTTTCCTGTATTTTAACGTTGTATCTCTGAAAGAACAATTTTTATCTATTCTATTAAAAACACAAGCGATCTTCAATAAAATATATGTGATGTTTGCCTATCAAATTCTGGTTTTTGTTCAATATAAATTAATTACAGATGGTGTATGGGTCAAAGGGGGTTACAATATAGTCAAGATTTCACATTGTTTTAGATGGAGGACTCAAAGTAACATCTCTGTATTGCTTTGAGTTTTAAAATAAAATAAATGGGCATCTTGCTTGCCTTTGAAGATCCTTTTGCTAATCTCAGATTGCTGTCTGAAATTTTAATAAGTGATTTAAAATGTGCTTACACAAAGAACCTTGTCCAAGTTGTCTGTTTCTGCCAAATTAAACTATTAAACTGAGTAACCTAATTAAAATCCTTTTAGCTTTTAATCAATATTTTATTTACATTCATATTTCCTGGGAAGCTTGATTAGTTTTCTGGATGTGATAGTTATTTCTGTCCCATTTATCAAAGGCTGTTTTTAAAGAAGAAAGTCTCTCCTCCAAGGCCACGGAGCCAGGAGGAAGCCGAGGAGGATACCTTTGATGCACGCCCCTCCTCCCTCTACTAGCCCTAGGTGCACAGGGAAGGTGGGCAGAGCACCCACAGCCTAGGGGAGACAAGGAATGGTGCCACTGTCCTTTCACCCTTCCCTTGCAGAGACCCTGGAAACATATGATCACAAGAAGGCAAGGCCACACTGTGTTGTCCAAACCAAAAAGTAGGTTTCCTTATTTTTTATTCTCAAGAATTGAATAGTTTTTAAGATTTGTGAGGGGTGCCTGATGTGGCTCAGGCAGTTAAGCATCTGCCTTTGGCTCAGGT
The DNA here is from genome assembly GCF_002007445.2 of Ailuropoda melanoleuca. NCBI lineage: Eukaryota > Metazoa > Chordata > Mammalia > Carnivora > Ursidae > Ailuropoda > Ailuropoda melanoleuca. Next base: position 182,483,036 of record NC_048219.1, read on the forward strand.
CATGATCCTGGAGTCCCGGGATCGAGACCAATGTTGGGCTCCCAGCTCAGCAGGGAGTCTGCTTCTCCCTCTTACCTTCCCCCTTCTCATGCTCTCTCTCTCACTCTCTCTCTCTCAAATAAATAAATAAATAAAATCTTAAAAAAAAAAAGATTTGTAAAAATAAGTTCCTTTTTTGTTCTCTGCCACCCTTCTCCATGCCTATTTCCATTGGAAAAGTGTAGACCCTTCCCAGAAGCAACCACTTCTAGCTCTTTTTAGAAACGTATGTATCAATATCTTTAAAAAGCATACTTTAAACTTCTTGATTTTTAAAAATTTTAGGCATACCTATTGATTTCCTACTGTAGAGGATAATGATGTAGCTCTCTTTAATCCACAGCCCTACCTCGTGCCTACCCAGATGTATCTACATGTTCTAACTGCACGCCTCATTCTCCCAATAGAATTACAGCACAATTTTGGTTATATAAGTATTTAACATTGACATTTTCACAACCTTGTAAGCACTATTCTCGACACTATAACATCTTTTCCTTTCTTGTAAAACTGTTTTCCTTGAGGTTAACTGTCTTCTTTTTTTGTTTGCTTAGATTTCTTTGTGCTATCTCCTTTAGGTTCAAATTCTCGCCTAATTGATGAAATCTCCCTCAAAATATATCAAACATATTACATTGTAAAAATTTTGTTCTCTTGGAGACATACTCACAGAGCCTTCTGACTTGCTCTAATCCAAGCTGGTTGGTCTTCGTGGCCAGTAGTACACAGCTGACATTCTGAGATCGCTCTTCCCCATCCTGGAGAGTTGTTCATCTTTAAGGTGTTGGGTCCCTGCATTTCAATCAGCATGTTTGTTGGATTTCTCTCATGTCTTGCTAAAGCACATTCTCCTATAGCTTCTTAAGAATGAGTAGATGGGAGGTAAGTCGTCTGACATCTAACATGTCTGATAAAATCTCCCATCAACTCTTGTAGTTAGTTAATAGTTTCTTTGGGTGTGGAATTTTAGTTGATGTGATAGATAATATTTTGCAAAAAAAAAAAAAACCATGTAAAACAATATCTCCCATTCCACAAGATCTTAGAATGTGACTTTGACATTCCTCAGAGAGGTGGGGGTCACTATTCCCTGCCCTTGACTCTGGACAGACTTATAACTATGGTGGTAGTGACACTACGTGACCTCCAAGGCTGGGAACGCAGGTTATATGGGGGTTACATGTTTTGTTTTGTTTTCTTTTGGTACACTTGGCCCTGGGAACCCAGAGAGCACACTGTGAGGATGCCCAAACCACCCTGTGGAGATGCCCATATGGAGAGGAATCCATTGTAAGTTGTCAATTTCCCACCCAGGCTAAGATTCTCACAACCATATGAAGTGACTTTTAATTATTTTTTGCCCCAACAACCTGGGTGTATGCAATACACTCCCCCTTGAAAGTTTTAGCACCTTCTCCAGTGATTGAGAAGTAAGAGCTGAAGATGAGGGTCAGGGTCAGAAGTCCCACGGGTGATTCTAAGATTCTAAGCAACAGTCATACTTTACCCTCACTCTGAAGAGTGGAACCTCATATCTACTTAGGACAGCACAGCCTCATATATACTCAGGGATTCCTGACTTATGTTCCAAGTCTAAGCTACCATATTGGTGTGCCTCTTCTAGGGAAGTGACTGTATGCAGGAAGAACTTAAAAAGAACCTGGGGGTCTACTTCCCTGGCTCCTCATGCTCTGATCTCATTCTCTCCTCTCCATTCTGCCAACCAGGAACATGCCTGAGAACTATCAGTCTGGGCCAAGTGAAAGGTTAAGCAATTTCCCTGTCTTCTCTAAACTGCCAATCTATGAAGGTGATTGCCTTAGTCTTGTCTTCAAGTTTCTTTGTCCCACCAGCTGCTGTCCCTGATCAGTTGTGTGTTGGTGTTGAGATGGGTGTTCACCTGCTTTACATCATGTCATGATGTGTTTTAGAATCAAATGTATTTTAGAGATAATTTAATCTAAAAACAATATTTTAAGAGATAAAGCCAGGCATATTACATGACTCACTCCAAATCACATTGCTAGTCAGTGACAAATCTAGAAATCTGATGTGGTATTCCTGACTTATATTCCAAATCTAAGCTACCTTGCTGATTTTTATGCCATGAAAATGTATGTATAAAGGATGTTAAAGTTTATCTGTAAAGCATGTTTAAAATTATGTGATATACTCAAATTTCTTTCACTTTTTCAGAATATAAGAAATTTTTTCTGGTAGCAATTGCCTACAGTACATTCTATGATGATTTTGGCTGGGTTCTTTCTTTGTTAATTTCTGTGTCCTTGATTGTTAAGGATTCAGTATCTATGTCCAGGGCAATTTTACAACATACACTTTGTAAATTCTTTTTGTTTTCCCTATTTTCAGTGTCCTCATTACTTACAGAATAGGGGAGAAAAATAGCCACACTTCACAGCCATCCTCAAAGACTATCCCTTGGGAATCTCCCAGTGTAAATTACAATGTTCTTTTTATTTGGTATATAACTTTAAATGCAGACCTTCCAAGAATAAATTGCAAGGGGGTCTACTCTGGTTAGCTCCTCTTAGAAACATTCTTAGAACTGTTCCTGAGCAATATCTTTCTTTGGTGGTCCCCAAAGATAGTGGGAAATCATTAGATAACAGCCACTTCCATTATACTCCTCTCATCTAAGCAAGGCTGGCCACATGCATTTTATTTCTCTTGTTCTGACTTTCAAAATTACCTTTAAAACTTTAAAACTTCCTTAAAACAAACCATCCACTGTATTGACAAGGAAAATGGAATGCACAAAGCTAATCAAAGTGTTTTATATTCTTCATATAGTTTCAGGATCAAAATTAAACTATAGTGTTCATAACCAAACTCGTTTTTTTGCTTTTATTTTGCACTGCAAAGAATGGCATGTGTGCTGTTTCTCTCATTCCCTGAACCAGGGAAGACCTTAAAATTCAATCACAGAACCCCATCGTGAAGACTCAGAATCTTTCTTAACACAGACTCTAGGTAGCCACTAACAATCATATATGTGAATTTAAAACCCATTCAGCTAATCTATATTTTAGTTATTCTATGTATCTTGAAAATAGCAGACACATGAAATTCCAAACATAAACTAGGAGCTGATTAATATAACATATTATTATTGTTCCTCCCCTCCTTTTTTTTTTCTTTTGTCCTATTGAAAGGATGGTTTTAGTTTACAAAGACTTCCCAGAAATTCCTCTTCCTTAGCATAAAAAAGACTTTCAGAATCTTAAGGTTCCTGGTGGTAAAATAAAAGAATGAACTGAATTAAGCTTCTTAGTTTTAAAAATATGTGTTTCTCTTCTTTGAGTCCAAGAACATTAGCTAAGAAAACACATCTAAATAGTGACAGAAAATTAACATTTAAATCAGCAAAGACACTGCCAATTAAAAAATTTCCCCAAAAGAAATGTCTGTAAAACTATTATGTCTATGCAAATAATAAGGAAAATTATATTTTCAAGTTGCCTAATTATATTTACAAACAGCATTTAGGTAGAATTAATGCATAATCCATATTTCTATCATTAGTAAAATAGGAGCTTTTTTGATGGAATCAGTGCCATCATGTAACTTGATTCTGAATGTGACTTAATCACTCAAACAGCATCTAGTTTAAACCAACCAACCAACCAAACAACAAACAAAAAGCATACAAAACAGCAAACAAACACAACTGAAAACAAATTTGGGACTGAATAGAGCCAATGAAAGGAAAACCTTTGAGAATTCGGAGTCAGGAAATATGGACATTTTTCTGAGAATTATGGTTCTAATTTTCCTTCACCCCAGTTAGGTCCTTCTCTTCTCTTACTTGATCAGCACTAAAGGGAGTGCATTTCAGTTGGAAGGAAATGGAGAACATGATCCATTAAAGTCTACAAATCTCAATTTGTAAAGAATCTGTCATGTTGAGGAAAGGTGGAGATTAGGTTGACCTTCCCCAGCAGCTTCTTAGACAGGGAAAAAAAAATTAAAATAACTCAGGGTAGGCCACCTCAGAGTCACTACTGTACAATACCCCAGGAATCCAACACTAATAGAAACTCAAAAGGAGAGAAAGTGAGCTGATTAAACCTCAAAGCCCCCAGGCAGAAATTAGCTTTAGATACCACCTAGCTGGCTCTGTTTGTGATGGGCTGGGATTACCCCTGGTTCAGCAACAATCATGTGAGCCTGAAAGATAAATTAAACTGTAAAATGAATGAGGATAAGCTTTCTCCTAGAGAGACCGGTTAGGTGTACCTCACTTATGAAATGCTCATATTCCTGATGTTTTAAAAAATATTGTTTTACTAATTTTACAATAAATATTGGTGCTATCTCACTCAGAGAGAAACATGTAAGACACAGGACAATTACATTTAGTTATGCTTAGTTTTTATGATGCAAATTATAGCTAATTTTTTTTTTCTCTTAGGGCTAGTAGGTCTTTAATTATTAATGATAGAAATGCAGGGTGCAATAATTTGTAGGGCTCTTGCCAATGTTCAGTTCTCCTGATGAGATGGTACATCCTTTCTGCAGAGTGACTTGCTTTGACCACTGTAATGTAATGCAGAAAGTGAGTAGGAATATGGTGTTCACTTCCAGGCAGAACCCTTGGTGAGATAGGGTGCATTCAGTCATGTCCCTTTCTCCATGCCACAGGGACATGATGGATGTGGAGGTTCTGTCACCTTGAGTCCCTGAATGAGAGCAGCATGGGGCAGAGCCACTGCCAGTCTAAGGGACTGATATAGCGAGACTGAGAAATACACATTTGTTATTGTGAGCCACTCAGGTTCAGGAACTGTGTGTTACTGCAGCGTCATGTAGCCCGTTCTAACAGATACGAAGTCTTTCTCCAGATTTGGGGCCGTAGCTGAATTGAATGATGAAAAACCAACAATGGCAACTTAGCCGGAGAGAATATTGGATTGATCACTTAACTTAACCTAACCTCTTCTCAATACTCTATGATCAGGCAAGTGCAAATCTCTCTAGGTGCTGAAACTCTTCCTTAGCACTTTGTGGACCCTCCCAAGTCTTAGCACTGAACAGATTGATCTGGGGTCTGGTGGGGGAAGACTATCAAATCCAGTCATTCATTGTGAAAGACTAAACGGAAGGAGGGGTCAGGTTTACTGGAATACGTGTTAGAAGGAACCAAATAGTTCTATAAAGTGAATTGTAAGGATTCTCAGTCATTTCTGAGGTTTGAAAATTAAGTAAGTCTGTATATCTGTATGTTGAGAATCTTTTATAAAGTAAAACTATAAGACCAACAAGGAATCAAATTTCATGAACAAAGGAACCACCCCTGGACCGATGATATAATTACAATGTCATGTTATGTGAATTCTTCACAAAGCCATTTCTGTTAAATTTCCCAGATACTTGTCAACCTAACCTTAGTAGCCTCAAATATGGATGGACCCCGCTAAAATGACACCTTTGTGTTAAAGCTCTGCTTTAACTACTTGCAATATTGTTATAATTACTCTCATTAAAATTACTGTATTCTTTGGTTTTGTGTCTTATCTCAATAGTAATCAAGATGATGTGTCATGGGTTTAAGAAGCATTGGATCCATTTTATACAGATCCTACTTATCATATTAGAACTATCCATCATTCCTAAATAGTTGCGCTTTCCTTTTTTTTTTTCTTTTTTGACATCCCCTTTTTCTTAATTAGTTCTTAATATTTTTACTCTTAAATTTGGCTTTAGTCTTTGAAGGAACTGCTTTCAAACTATATATTTATACTCTTTCTTGGTTCTAAAAACATTTGTAGCGACCTTTTCTACTTTCCTGCAATCTAGAAAACAGTCATAAAATCAAGGATCAGTTGATTAAGTGGATATAATTCAGAGGTTATAGAATTACATTTCTTAAATCAAGTAAGTGATACTTGATTATTCTGTGTGTTATTAATGCCTCTGTTGCAGGTATGTGTGTATTAAATACAAATATGAAAACCTAGGCAAAGACACCTTGAAATATATTACTTAATTATTCATACTTTTGATTTCCAACAGCTTAGAAATTCTACACACTCTCACCATAAAGAACTCATGGCTGTCTTCTCTTGGCCCCTACAGAGATTTCTTCATAACTCTATCAATTATCTCATTGCATCATGTATCCATGTGATTTATGTTCCCACTAGATTGTGAGCTTCTTAAAGGCAGTGACAATAATTAAGTTTCTTTGTTTTTCAAGTGCATGGCCTGACTGTGGCTCAGGAGAGGTATTTAATCATTCCTGAATGAAAGAATGAATGCATGAATGAATATTACATCTCCCAACTATATTTTAAGTTTCTTAAGATAAAGAATGTATGATAAAGAAGATGTGGTCCATATATACAATGGAATATTATATATACAATGGAATTTTACTCAGCCATCAGAAAGGATGAATTCCCACCATTTGCATTGACATGGATGGAACTGGAGGAGATTATGCTAAGTGAAATAAGTCAAGCAGAGAAAGACAATTATCATACGGTTTCACTTACACGTGGAACATAAGGAATAGCATGGAGGACATTAGGAAGAGGAAGGGAAAAATGAAGGGGGAGGGAATTAGAGGGGGAGATTAACCGTGAGAGACTGTGGACTCCAGGAAACAAACTGAGGGTTTAGGGTGGAGGTGGTGGGGGGATGGGCTAGCCTGGTGTTGGGTGTTAAGGAGGGCACGTATTGCAAGGGGCACTGGGTGCTATAGGCAATGAATCATGGAACACTACATCAAAACCTAATGAAGTACTGTACAGTGACTAACATAACATAATAACAAAATAAATAAAATTTTTAAAAAAGAACGGTATGTTATACTTCATTGAATGTTTTCCTTAAATATTATTTAATATTACCAAAAATGACTCTTACAGAGCATGAGAGAATGGGAAATAGAGAATCACATCCAGAGTTTTTGTTAGATTGTACTTAGATTTAGGAATCTTGGGTCTCTCTCTCTCTTTTTTTTTAATCAATGGCTAGGGGAATACCATAGAATAATACTTTGTAGAAACCAAGGGTTTCTTTAGTAGAGAATCTGGAAGGAAATCAGTTTGGCTTCTGAGTCAGGTTAACAAACAATGGTGATAAAGTTCTTTGAGACTTCTCCCCTGAAGAGGTGATATCAGTATTCCTTTTCCTAGAACCTGGGTGTGTTTATAATGGTTTCAACCACTAAGGAGTGCAGCCAAAGTGCCATTATGTAACTTTCAAGCCAGGAAAGGCCATGTAGCTTCTGCCTCATTCACCAGAACACTTGTTGGTGGAGTACTCAACTGCCATGTAGGAAGTCTGACCAACTGGAGAGGACTACCTTGAAAAATGGCTGGTGATGGGTTTTCCTGAGCCAGTATGGGGTGGCCACACCACAGCAAGCTCCATCTGCACTGCTATGATCCTTGAAAATAGAAGCTTTCTGGGACCTTCATGAATTATTCTGATTCACAGCTTCTTGACCCTTCTCTGAATTTTTAGAATTTATTATCTGTGCCATTCATGTGACATTTAACCGTATCTTTGTCTTACACATGTTTCATATGTATATCTCATTCTTCTTTTTTATTTTAAAAATTATTTTGTAACTGATATTTATAGGTCTTATTTTTCAATCTAGAGCATAAGTTATGTGAGAGGAAATTTTTGTATTGTGCCTCTCAGCGCTTCCCCCACATCTCGCCTGTTTTCAGTAGATGCCTGCAAAATAGTTTTTCAATGTGCAAGTCATGTTTAAACATTTCCCCACTTTCCTGTGCTAAATAAATTCAGCTTCATATTTTTATTTACATTCATAGCTGGCAAATAATCAGTCTAGGTGGCTATTTTGCTTGTAAGGTTGCCATTATTCTGTATGGCCTCTGTCAATTTTATTTACAGTTATTTTAAATTACAGATTCCAGATACAATAATAATTAACAAGGAAAGAGTTTGAGAAAAGAAATATTTGGTAGAATTCTGTATTAAAGTAAATTCTCTGGGAAATCAATTTATAATGTAGCTTACTTTCTTTTAATACAATACTGACAGAGTTACAGATTGAAAGAATAATTCACCATTTCATTGTTTACAAGCACAAATGCCCAAACTGATTACAAAATATGCTTCAAACAACTGCTAAATGGTTCTCTGGTTCATTTTTGTGTCTAAAAAAGGGAATATGAATGTTGTTGAATGTTCAAATCATGCAAGTGACATTCATTGTAGAGCTTAGTATTAATTACTAACTGAATCAATGAGAAGAACAAAAAGCAATTGTTTGATTCAAAATAGAAGGTTGGGGAAATTTATCTGTGTGTATATATGTTTATTTTCTGTTACTCTAATATCCTGCATCAAGAGATAAGCCAATATTCATCAAAATGAGCCAGTTTATGGGAAATCAGCGTAATTCAGCATCCTTGCCCCAATTGGAGTAATTTAGATAGAAATAAATTATAATGGTGCTCAGGCTTCTGGGCACATGCCAAAAAGTGTTCATTAGCTGTCCCCAGAGGGAATCAGGACACTGAGAAGGACTGTATCTGGATGGGGGTAAATAGCCACAGCATTACCACAAATAGCATAGATTGGTAAGAGTAGTCATATTTTCAAGACTAAGAAAATTTTTTAAAAAAGAGTTATTTAACTAATATATGAATGCTCTAAACAATGAGTAAATAATTTTACCTCTAATGGCTGCATTTACACTGAATTTGTGCTGTGTGTTATTGTTTCTCAAAAAGAGAAAAATTGAAACACTGGAAATGTATCTAGGAAGTAGGCTGAAAATTAGCAGCACAGTGAGTAAATTCAAATGCTACAGAATATTTTCTCAGTGCTATAGCTGATCTTGAAAATGATTAATAAAATGTAAGAAAGGTAATGAAATGTGCATACATCTTTTAAAAAGACTCTTATGAAAGAGGAAATGTTTATGGGACCTGTAAGTATTTGGAACCCATATTCTGATCCCAAACAGTGAGCCTGGAAGGTGGAAAATTGTCAGAAAGATGTGATTAGCCTTATCAAATATACCGTGCCCCAAAGTATGGCAGAGAAGTTGGATTGACAGCTTTATCAACTGGAACAATGGCTATCTTGGTGGTAACCAGAAGAGATTGATGACTTACTGACGGAGGATGCTCTTGAGTGCCTGGGATTTTATGAAGGATCATTGCACCACTAAAAGGTGAAAATGGTTTATGTGTGGGGGTGGTGGTGGTTCTTATTCTTTGAGAATGAATTTGAATTTTATAACAGGCTGGAAGCAAGTTGAAATGTAATTGGTTCCAGGGAAATAAACAAATGCAACATTTCTTAGATAAGTCAGCCGTGGACTGAGACTTACACCCACCATGTTGATTGTATGTATGTGCGTTGTATAATTTAATGGGAAGTTTCTATAAAGGCATGCCTAAGAGTTTTGATAATAATTATCTCTGAGAGGTGGCATGGGATCTAGGGTGGGGTAGGACTCACTGTTTATTGGCAAAATTTCTGTAGTGCTCAATTTTGTCAAACCAAGTACATGTGTTAGCTCTAAATAAAAAAATTAAGAATGAAGACCTCCATATATTATATGTTTATGTATTATATAATACTCTTCTTTATATGTCACATTACATAAATATATACATATATCATTTTTTTAATATTTAAAATAGCCAATCTTTTTTTAAAGGTTCGCATTAATTTACCACACTATAAATCTGAATTTTATACCAATTGTTGATTTTTTAATGTCTGTCATGGGAAGGAAACTTTATTAAATGAAGGACATCTTATATGTTTAATAATGGGCAAAGCTGTTTAATAGGACTGGAGACAGATTACAAAGAAATATATTCATTTTAACTGGTCTTTAATTTCTCTATCTCTGCCTACCCAATATAATACTCTGGAGGGGGGGGAAGCTTCCCTTTTGTTTCCAGATCTTACCTTTACTCTCTTTTTAGAATTCAACAGGCACAGAAAAAGTTATATTTCCATGGACACTACTGAATGTGAAATACTTTTTCAGTCAAAATGGACTAATCATTATTCTTCTCTTGAACAGAAGTAGATAACTGTCTATGCTTTCTGAAATTGGAGCTAGGACATATAGAAATTTAAATACAACTTTCATTTACACATGGACCACTTCTCAACTAGCTCCTTTTCTGGGGGAGCATGCCTACTATGTAACATCTAAATATCTACTCAAGATGGCTTAATGAAAGAATTTCTCAGAGTTGATTTTCAAAAGATGTCATGTACCACACAAAACATAAACCACAGTAAAAAGAAAAAAAATAACAAATATTTTAAATGGATTTTTAAAAGATTTCCCTAAGATTAAGGACATTTGCAATATTCAAATTCTTAATTGGGTTAAAATTATCATTTTTAGCACCTAAATTTGATGAAAAAGGAGAGATTATGCCTCAAAAATAACTTTGCCCATTGAGACTAATCTCTTTTTTTTAGAGAGAGAGAGAGACAGAGAGAAAAGGAAAATCACTGGTGAGGATAATGTGTTATGTCCCTAACCCGCTGACCGCATGTGGACATAAATCAGTCAAAATAAAAAATTGACCACCACTGTGTATGCTATCCAACTTGATGTGTCAATGATAAGTGGCCTAGCAAAAGGTCCCATAGTAAAATTTATCCCATTGATAAATTTGATCAACTCGTAAGCTAAAAGATTGGTTGATTAAATCTTCTTTCTTTACTCCAGCTTTATAGACATCAGTTTTGATTTTCACCCTCTTGCTCAGGGAGAGAAACATGACCAGACACATATTAAAAAGCAGTCAGTGCAATGCTGAAGATGTCTGTTTCTTGATCTGGGTGGATGGTAACTTGAGTGTATTCACCTCCTGAAAATTCGTTGTGCTTTATACTTATGATATGTGCAGGTTTTATGAGTGTATGTTATACTGAGATTAAAAAAAAAAGTTTTGAAAAAAGTCAGTATCCTCTCAGATGTGTCGATGTGATTTTTATCCAGAGGCGATAAAATTGATCACAAAGACATTTTGATCCCTCTTCTATCATAATTTTTCTGACTCGTACCCGAACCATAGGCTTTTTCCAACCAAAAGATTTGTTATTGAATAAAATTGTGCTCTCATCTGTGTAGTTTTACGATTCCTCTACACAACCTCTTGAAATGAATTTCTTCAGCTTCATCACATTAATACATGAGGTGGTCATGGTGAATCCTTGGATTGTGGCTTGGTTCATGAGACTTGGCGCCATTCTTAAAAAAGGATTATTTTCTGGTTAAGCATGGAGGAGAGGGAAGTACAAGGAAATCTCAACCACAAGTACACTAACATTTTCCACGAATTAAAATAGCATTTTAGGTAGAAAGCTTGGTTTATGAGTTCTGAAATGTCCAGAACAAATTTGTTGTGAATAAGAACTTTCTTCAGGATCCAACTATTGTTGTTTTTTCCAAAAATTCTGGTACTCACAAGAAAGTATTTCCTCAAATTCTATGGTTTCTGAGGCTCCTTCCCCAGGAATATGTGCATACTTATGGTAACCTTTCATCTGGGATATAGAAATTCTTTACTTAAAAAAATGACTAAGTACCGTGTCTTCATATTGATTCAAAGGACACCAACAAATAGTCTAATGTTTTGCTAAATAAAAGGATGAATGAAACCAATGGTATACATGACAATGTTAAGTTTTTCTATCATTGCCATCATCATCATCATCATTACTACAAAGGTTATGCTTACTGATTTCCCTGCCAAACAGGATTCTAGGTGTTTTGTCTGTATCCACTAATTCATTAGTACTAACCCTGTAAGTGATCACTGCTATTATATTCATTTCACAGATTGAAAAAAAGAAGCAACAAACTTGACACACTAAAGTAATGATGACCAAAAAATTAAGGATAAATTGATTTCCTGGAGGAAGGAGGAAGGATTGGGGCAAGGACATAAGGGACTTCACAGACCATATTTTATTTCTTGCACTAGATAAGAAGGTGCAGGTATAAATATCATACCACTCTCATACCTTTTGACTTACTTATAAATATTATTTTGTATCTACCCAATGTTCTTTAAAAACAAAACCTGAGGCACAGAGAGGCTCGGAATAGTGGTGTCAGTATCCTCTATATAACAACCTCTCAAATGGGTGTATTTTGGTATGTCTATAATTTTAAAGTGTACAAATTTAGTTACCCTAATGTAGAAAGGGTAAGGTGTTATAAACATGGTGTTTTTGCATATGATCCCAACATCAAAACACAACAGTAATTTTAGTGTAATGGAAGCTGGGAAATCAGAAAGAACACGCCCAGTCTTTATGAAACCGAAGTTAAGAAAAGAACCAAATGAGAAGAATTTGGTTGGACTGAGAAAGGCAAAACAAACAAAAGTTTCCAGGGAGCCACGTCTAGGGACTTTAGATGCAGAAAATGTTAGACGGGTCGGTATAGGGAAGATGGAGGGAAATACCCAAGATGAAATATTTTAACTGACTTCAAGTCCATCTCTGCTTCATTAAAACATTTCACAGACTAGCAGGAGACTAAAATAGACGACCTTCAAATAACTTTTTGGTTGGCCTCTGCCTCCCTCACCTTAAAGACAACAAATTTAGTTCTTAAATGAATAAGGCATGAAAATCTCTCCTCCCTAATTGAAGTATCTAATATTAATCTGAACACATATGAATAACACTGCAAATAATTCAAAAGCACATTAATTAATAAGAAGAAAATTAAATTACAATCTGGTGACCTATTTGGTATATGATTCAAAAGAATTATAAGTATGTTTCAAAATCGTACATAAATTTGCATGTTATTAACTATGTCGGAAAATGGGGACATATTCATTATTGAACCTCACAAGTGTTCCATTTGGGAACAGTTGAATTAAACGCAAACCCTTGGCCTCTAGGCTGGGCTAAGTAGAGAGAGCCTGGAAATAAATAAACTGCTCTGATCAAATTCAGCAGGATACCAGAAAAACAAAAACAAAAACAAAATTAAAAATAAAAAAGCTTCTGAGGCTATGTCAAGTAGGTTTAAAACTAAGTATAATTGCAGCTGTGACTAATCTGACTACAGCATGAGTTTGGGTCCAATAAACTCATTTCAAACCCCCTCGTTACCTCTTTCTTACCCCTCAATCTCTGTTCAGAATATTTCATAAATTTTTTTAATTGAAACTTTTTATAGTTTTAGTGAGAAGAAGGTCTTTTTTTTTTTTTAACATTTCATCAGATGCCATGAAAAGTGTTTGAAATACTGACATGGGATAGTTCAGAACTTAATAGACATTTTTCAACTGATTTGATTGGATAAACTATTTTTGTTGGCTGAAACAGTTTCTGGTAAGTCAGAAGAGTAAAGAAAAGTCTATTGAAATAAGTCAAACATAAATTCAACGGGTTCTTACTCAACCTAAGAGTGAACAACAGCAACAGAAACAAGGACGTTCTACTCGCTATATGGACTCCACCTGTGAAATTTGATATTGAATGTCTCTTTAATTTTAATGAATGTTCGATACTTCAGTTGGATTATGAGAATAGTAGTTTATAAACTGTAGTCTATGGTTCTGGAATCAAAACTGCCTAATTAAACTATATCAATCTGATCCAAAATATTCATTCTGAATTAATATATTTAAAGAAGTTTGTGATCAGAGTAAATATTTCAGTGTAATAAATACACAAAGGTGGGCAACTCTTTTTTTTTTTTTTTAAAGATTTTATTTATTTATTCGACAGAGATAGAGACAGCCAGCGAGAGAGGGAACACAAGCAGGGGGAATGGGAGAGGAAGAAGCAGGCTCATAGTGGAGGAGCCTGATGTGGGGCTCGATCCCACAACGCCGGGATCACGCCCTGAGCCGAAGGCAGGCGCTTAACCGCTGTGCCACCCAGGCGCCCCAAGGTGGGCAACTCTTAACTGGGAATTAGGAGGTATTAATTTCAGGATTGTTTTGGACGCTTTAACAGAGACTAAATGGAAGTGGCATGAACAATTTATTTCTCTCAGGTAAAGTCTGAGTTGGTACGTGATTCAGAGAGGTTCAACATCTCTGCTTTATAAAGCCATCAGGGTCCCAGGTTCCTTCTGAAGTGTTGCTTGTCCACTGTCTAGTGGGTAGTCCTCACAAGAATGATCAAAATTGACTCAGTCTGACCATATCTTCTATACCCATCACACATCCACATTAAACAGAGGAAAGAGGGAACGAATAAGCATCTTCCTTTCAAAAACAAGACCTAGAAATTTCACACATCAATTCTACTCAACCATTAGCCAGAACTCAGTCACATGGCAATATAAGCCTCAAGGAAGTCTGGGCAATGTAGTCTTTGGGAGAGCAACCACATACCCAGCTAGGAGTACTTGGTTCTTTTCCTAAAAGGAAGAAGAAAAGATTGGCTATTGAAGGGAAATTTTCAGTTTTATCAAATAGGGCAGCTAAGCCTCAAAAAAGGACCTTGGTTTCTTCATCTGGGAAATTAATTCAATTATCCAATGATACTATCATTTCTCTATGACCTAACATCAGCCTTAGCTTATTCTCGGGGAGTCATTCTCACTATCCTATGCACCCTCTACAATACAGTTGTTTTATTGATATATTTGAAGTAACTCCATCCACTCCTTTAATATCCTCCACAATTTGGCTTTCATAACTCCTGATATTTCAACTTTTTCTTTAGAGAAAAAAAAAATGTATATTTTGAGTCAGATTAGCCCAAATTTGAAACGTATTAGTTGAGTGTCCTTAAGCAAATGCTTTAGTATCTTGGAGCCTGTAATGTCTTCTTTATGAAATGGGGTAGTATTATCTTCTTCTTTGAGATTTAGGGATAATATATGTAAAGTCCCCTCGAGTACAGGTATTATAGTATCTTCAGGTAGTCCTTATTTAAATACTGAGATATGTATAATTAAATTAAGGTAACATCCATGAAATAGACTTAGGTAGTGCTAACTTCATCAAAAGACACTAAGTTTTATGAGAACAGCAATTGCACTTAGTTTTCACCTCCTAAGGTTTTTATATTTATTTCATTCGATTTTTTTGGGAACACAAGCTGCTTTCAAATTTTCAAACTCCCTTTTAACATCTTATATTTTTTGCATCTCTGTTTTTGAGGGATGTTAGTCTATACTGTTTTTGTAATGTCTTTTTTGGCTTCATATCAGATTACTGCTGGGAACAGAATGTTTGTGTGTGTGCTCGTGCATGTGTGTATGTATGCGTATACATGTACGCGTAATGGAATTCACTAGTAAAGTACACCACCATCTTAATTCAAAAGTGTACTGGAAATTTGCTTTTCTGCCAATAGATATGGAGAACTACTCACTTTGTTCTTTTCTAAAACATTTTTTTAAATAGTGTCCACTTGAAGGGTGCCTGGAATTCTGAGCAAAGCCCTGTTAGAGATTGCAAATCCAGTAAACAAAGGCAGCAGTGACACCTTGTTAAAAGCAGCAAATACAGGAGTGCCTGGGTGGCTCAGTTGTTAAGTGTCTGCCTTTGGCTCGGGGTGTGATCCCAGGGTTCTGGGATTGAGCCCCATGTCAGGCTCCTCTGCTGGGAGCCTGCTTCTTCCTCTCCCACTCTCCCTGCTTGTGTTCCCTCTCTCGCTGGCTGTCTCTCTCTCTGTCAAATAAATAAATAAAATCTTAAAAAAAAAAAAAAAAAGCAAATACAAAATACCCTCAGGGGAGAAAGTGTCTGGTGTGTTCTAGGAGCTGAAATAAAGAACAGTGTGGCTGGATCATAATGAAAGAGGGAGAGAACGGAGGTTGATAAGAGAGGTGGAACAGATCATGCAGGGCCTTGTAAGCCATGGCAAAGTGTTTACGTTTTATTTCAAATAAGACAGTAAATCTTTATGGGCTTCTAAGAATGGCAACGCTATGATTTGTGACAGCTGAATGCGTCCTTACATCTTGGCGAATTTTTTTAACAAAATAATTTAATAATAGTTCAATAGTTTGACTTTTGCCCTTCAAATTCTACGAGGCGATATAAAATTATCTATGCTATACAGCATTCAGTAGTACCAATGAGTTACTTAATTTACTTATTTATTGAGTTGAACCTATTAAATAACTCAACAAGCGATTTTAAAACAAGTTGTTTCAAACTACCTGTTGAAATTATTGAAAGTATACATGCATGTACACGTGTCCTGGCTTTTCTGATTTCTTTAGATGTTCTTAACCATTTAACAAGTCAGTTGTGCACCAGTGTTGTAGAAACTGGTGTTAATAGCTCCATCATCCAAAGTCTATATTGACAACCTTAAAACATTCTTATGGAAATATTCCTTCCAGATTTGGACTAAAATGTCAATATAAACAATAGATATTTATTTCATGTTACAGGCTTGGAAAATGTAATCGGGCAAGCACATTTTAAAAGGTCTATATTCAGATGAAATAAACAACCTCCTATGTGTTATGAATGGTAAGGCCACAGAAGTATTTGGCTCCCCAAAATAACCTTAAGTCGGAGCAGTCAGAGAGGCAACATTCACCCTAAAGTTTGTTAGAGTAAAGCAGTGGTTACTTAAGTTATTGAGATATCTTCTTCTACTAGAATACACGACCCTGAGACAATAGGAAAGTTATGTTTTGAAGAGAGAGACTTTTGAAAAATAAGATTCCAGAGTGTGGGGATAAAGTGAGAGGGAAGGCATGTGGGGACTCATTGCCTACCTCAGCATTTTGCCAAATCTGAGCTAACCTTTGACAATACTTAGGAGTCATTTCATTTTTGAGCTACCAGGTCACCGTATGGATTCAATTGCCTTAACGAAGTGCAATTATTTCCTAACAATGTTTTCAGTATTGTAAAACATCTTTATGTACATTTCATGGCTATCCATCAGCAACATACTACTTGTTTCGAAATTAAAATCATATTTTTTTGAGAGTTACAGTTGGTGACGCCTCAACCTAATTTTGAAGATTCAGTGAAAGTAGTCAAGATCATAGCAAACTTTGCCGTCTATTTTGTAAATCAAAAATGTACTGAGAGATAATCGTCAGAATACTTACATCTATTTAGAGATATTACTAAGTATTTGGGCTTGGAAACCCAAAGTTATTAGAGTAAAACAAAAGTTTATAATCTTTTGTTGTTCTTAGGTTCTTGTCTCTTCTTTATTTTCCAAGAAATAAATTCTAAGACGCTATGAAAAATGTTAGCTTCTCCTTTTTATTTTAAGGTTTTATTTGAGAAAGAGAGAGAGAGCATGAGTGAGTGGAGGAGCTGAGGGAGACAGACAAGCAGATTTCTGCACTGAGTGTGGAGCTGGACCCGGGGCTCAATCTCACAACCCTGAGATCATGACCTGAGTTAAAATCAAGAGTGGATGCTTAACCAACTGAACCACCCACACACCCCTAGCTGTTTCTTAAAGTGAACTTATTTAAAGTGATTAATTTGAGGTGAATTCTAAGAGTGAAATGTGATGGGATAATTTTTGTTTGTTTTCTTTTCTTCTCATTTAATAGCACATTTAAGGACAGGAGTGAAATTGGAACCAACAAATATTTGATTTGTAGACTCCATATAGTTAAATTCATGACTAATAAGACAAAGCAGCATCAAAGACTATAGTTTTGCTTCCAATTTCGAATACTGTAAGTATACTCATTTAATAAGTGCATGTGGACATTTTCTTTGTAATATGGTACAAAAGATTTTTTATGAGTTATCTCTATTCATAGCACTTCGAAGAATACTAACCACTAGCAATGAATGAATATGCTTAACCAAATGAAGGTGACTTTCCTTCTTGTTTCTCTTTTCTAGACACAGAGCATCACAAGGTTAAGTGGCAGATGGTGTGAGAGTTTCATCACAGACATGTTACATAGCAACTGTGGATGAAAATTGTATTAGATTTCCATGGCTGCATCAAAAATTACCTCCAAACTCAGCTTAAAACAAAATACATTTATTACATCACACAGTTTCTAAGGGTCGGAAAACTGGGTACAACTTAGTGGCATGTTTTTTGCTGGGGATCTCTCCTAAGGCTACTGTCATATGAAAGGTTGAGTAGGTCTGGGGCACCCACTTTCAAGAAGATTAACTCACATGGCAGTTGTCTGGAAGCCTTGTCTCATGGACTTCTCCATAAGGTGGATAGAGTGTGTGCAAGGTATTATAGCTGGCTTCCCTCCGCTCTCTCAGAGAGCAAGGCAGAAGCCACAGCCCAGAAACACCACATCACTTACGCCATGTTGCATTGGTTACCAAGACCAACCCTGACACAACATGGGAAGAAATAAGAACATGAATACCAGGAGGCAGGGATCATTGGGTATCATCTTAAAAGCTGGGCACCACAAAATTGAAGGATAAATTCAACGTGCGGGATTAATTTGGAATACATTTCCTCTTCCTCCTCCTCCTCTGTCTTTTTCATTAAGAAACACAGAAATTGTGGGGTGCCTGGGTGGCTCAGTCAGATAAGTGTTCGACTCTTGATTTCAGCTCAGGTCATGACCTCAGGGTCCTGGGATCGAGGCCCACATCGGGTTCCGTGCTCAGCAGGAGTCTGTGTGAGAATTCTCTCCCTCTCCTTCTGCCCTTCCTCCTGCTTTTGCTCTCTCTCACAAATAAATAAATAAGTCTTAAAAAGAAAAGAAAAAAGAAAAGAAAAGGAAAGGAAAGGAAAGGAAAGGAAAGGAAAGGAAAGGAAAGGAAAGAAAAGAAACACAGACATTGCAATCATTGTCAGTCATAAATTAGCCACAAACCTAAGGACACATATGCCCTGATGCCCAATATACAGAAATAGGCTAATAGCCAAATAGACCTGTTCACCTGCAACTTAGCATATGAAATATTCTCATGTGCAAAACAGTTTTTAAAAACTTGATTTGGAGCCTAAAAAGAATATACATTGAACAAATATCACTTACTATTTTATTTAAAAAAATATCAGGCTGACAAACTTTATTAAATTAATAGTAACACATCTCTTAACTGGACTAGTTTCTGTTTGTTTGATTAGCTCAATAGTTTCTAAACATTATAAAATATTTGAAAATTTATTTTAAGAAAAGAACAATTCCCCATCATTTGAGCAAGTCTTTTCTTCTAATTACATATGAGTAGGCTCATAGTAGGTGATGAATAAACAAATGATCAAATGAAATCTTCATATAGAAACTTCCATATATGTGTGCTTTTGAACAGTGCATAACAAAATGGTCTTTTCAAGTATTTTTCAAAGTGTGATTCATGAATCACCAGTATTAGAATCACTAACAAATCTTGTAACAAATGTGTCTCCTTGGGACATATCCAAATCTACTGAATCAGAATCTCAGGGACTGGGTTTAGAATCCACATTTTAGCAAGCACTTAGGTGGTCCTTATGCATAATAAAGTAGTCAAGCTGTTGATTTTTGCAATATACTTTCCAGATTTAGCAAAACCTTATCCTCCATATTTGTTCTAGCCAGGGCCCTTTGAGGACAAGATTTCCTTGCTTGGGCTTAGGCTCCATTTCGCTATGTAACCAGAACATGGAATCATAGTGTAGCGAAGGATGTGTTCCCCTCCTAGGCAGAATACCAGGGCTGGGTCACATTTGAAGCCCTTATAGGGTGCCTTGCTGGAAGAAGAATCTGAAAGCTTCAACTCTGGTGTAGGCCTAACAAGTCAATGCTCAATACCATGTGCTCTTTTTAAATGCTGTTCAATTTTAAATGTTCTCCATTTTTCTTTAGTAGACATAATACAGTAGAAATAATATTTCTATTAGTGGAAATAATAAAGTGCCTTTGAAGAAACAGTTTCCTCTGCTTCAGAAAGTGGTGTGTTTATCTCAGTGTGACCAATCAATGAATTCCAAAAGGTTTATAATTTTTTTGACTTCTATGGGGCAATCAAAGGCTAAATTCCAAAGGATTTGGAAATGTCAACTTGTAATACAAACTGGGTTGGCCCCAGGGCATGGGTTCAGAACCATAACTCACCGTGTTTACAAATTATATCACTTGGTCTAGGGTGCTAACAGTAAACTCACCATAATAATAGTACAGAATGAATTACAGTCAGCCTCTTCCCCCCCCCGCCCCGTGTCTGAACTGTCACAACATATGGATTCTTAATCAGCCCTCAAATCACACAGAGGGCTCCCCTAGAAGCTAGTCTTGAAATCAATAGGCAGTCAGGCTTTCAGATGAAATATGGAATTCCTATAGACTTTTTAAAAGGGAGAACAAATGATTTCACTAAATGAACCCCCTATGTTATTCCAAGCAGATGTACACACATCTGCGATCTTTAATAGAAAGGATAAAAATATCACATTCTGTTAGGTAACTTACACATTTGAAAAGTCACTCTTTTCTTCAAGGTATTTGTTTTCACTTTGTTGTTCCTTCTCGGTTCTCTCCCTTTGTGCTAAAAAAGATACACTTCGTGCAGGATTCTGAGGACAGAATGCTGAGACGTCGGTTTTTCTCAGTCTCCTCTTTCCCATCTTTCTCCACCCCCACTGCTTCTGTTCCATCTGTCCCTCCTCCCTCCCTAATAATTTGGCTGCCGGAGCTGTGGTGTCTTTTTCCTTTGGTCTAAACAAGATATGCTTACTTTAAGACCCTGCAAACAAGAGGGAGATGAGGAGCTTGCGGGTCTTCCAAATTGGCTGTTCCCCCCCCCCCCCGCCAGGATGCCCAGGCTAGGGAAAGCCAAAACCCTGAGCTCCGAAACAGTGCCATCGAATCTGTGGTCAAACGCGTAGTAATTTGGGGCCCTTCAACATAGTAAAGAAACACCCCTTATCCACTACTTTCCTGAAAGCGAGGATAGGGGGTGGATTTATTTTTTAGACCATTGTATTGTCTCTGGATTATATTAAGATAGATACAGATACAGTTATAAATATCTTCATTTTGGAAATGTTAATAAAAGTATCAGGGATTAAGGAACAAAGAGGAATAAGGATAAAGCAGATGATATATATTTTATTCTATTAAGTATGTTAGGTGCATGGGAGGAAGTACCAGGGCTTGTACACATGTGGCCTCCTGTGGAATCTGTGCTTTTCTGCCAACACATTGTTGAGAACAGTAAGCCACCTGTGTCCTGGGTAGCTGCCATTGATCTATACGTGACTTTGTGGGCAAGGTCTTGTTAGAGATCCAGTGGTGTAAGACGACAATAGAATAGGAGACAAGAAAAGATGAAAGTTTAGAGAAAAATGTTGTACATTTTAAAATAGAAATAATGACACTGTTGAAACGTTCTTGGAAACGAATATGCTTTGGAAATTTTTTACATAATAATCAATATGGAGAAAGTGGGGAAACAAGGAATTATAAGAAAACAGATTTTACCTTTTTCCTATTCCAAAATGCCATGGATTAGCTCACCAATCGACGAAGCTGGGCGGAACCATCCAGGAATAGTCAATAGAGAGTGGGACAGCTATCCCCAGAATCTAGCATGTCAGATTTCCCAGAGTCCCTACTTTATCCAACCAGCTGCCACAGGAGCTAAAAGCTTTGAAGGGACCAAGGCACGCAGCCAGATGGGCACAGAACACCTCCTTCCAGATGTTTCTTTGGGTCTTAAATTTATAGTCAATCCCTAAGCACCCAACATTTGCCAAAGCCCAGAACTGAGCTCTGTTCTCTCCCTTCTGTGCACGCATTTTATAATCTATTTTCTTCTTCAGGTCCAACCTAGTGTTTATCGTAACTTGATATAATGCATACAAATTGTGATTTTTTTCCATGTCCCAAAACACTTTCCACAAGTATGGTAACTGTCCTATCTTGTCATCAGTGTAGTGACAGGAACTTCATCATATTTTAGTGTGTCACTTATTCATGTGACGGATGATGCTGACATGCGTTTTAAAAATAATTTATCTCAAGATTATCCACTGGTGAATTTTATTTCTCAGGTTGAAACTATTTCTTAATTGATTATAAGGTTGGTTTTTTAAAATACCACAAATCTCCCTGAATTCAATATTGCTGCATTACTTTGACTTCCCTTTCCTTATCTATAGAAATAAAAAATGAGATAACAATGTTCTATCAGAACTTTATATGAATATTGATATTTCTCAAAAGTATGCTCTTATTCTTCAGGCCTTCTGTAATGAAAATATGGAAAGAGCTTCTGGTTTTTTTGAAAAAAAAATCAATGAAAATATCAAGACAAGGCATAATGTCAAGTAAGTCCAATAATCAGACCACAGCTAATGGCTAAAAAAATCATGAGGTGGCAAAAATGAAGTTTTATGTCTGTTCAGGTTAATAAACAAAGGACTGACTGATCTTCAGCCAAAGCGAAAATAATCTAGAATTTATTGTACACTCCATCAGGCTTTCTGAAAGGTCATCTAATTAACATTTTGTGTTAACTCTACTCTTCCCCTTGACCCCAAAACACCAAAAATATGCTGCAGCCTATTTTACTTGAAATTCGTAGTGATTGTGGATACGAATAAACGGAAAGCTAGAAACCAAGAAGGGAGAAATTTCCCTTTTACTGGGGGGCATCAGAAGAGATAAGGACATTGAGAAGGCAGCTGGATACAGGGATGAGGTCAAGATGGAAGCTGCCAAGTGATCCATACACCTGAAACAAAGTCGGATTAGTGCTAAAATTCCTAAATAGCAATAATCTGAGACCCAGAGATGGAATTGTTTTCAGGACAAAGAGTCTTAAGTCTTGATTTTATTAAATCACCTTATATTACATTAAATCACCTATTTGCAGAGTTGGCTGCATAAATAAATTAGAGAAAATGCTTATATTAGAGAATATAGATACCTCCCAATAAAATACATTTCCTATTCTGTTTATCATGATGGTCCCACTTCCATTACCATTGATTACTCTGAAATGCTGAGTTGCTGCAAATAGTTAAGGGGCTGGGGAGCGTAGAAGGGGCAAGATACGTAAAAGGTTGATGAAAAGTCAATGAAATGTTTTATAAGCACCTACTACTTCAACATAATTTGTATTGGAGGAGCGGAAGAGATACAAAGTTGCATTTATTTTCTTTATTAAATAAGCATTTACTGATACCCAGTACGCACCATGTATTGTGTTAGCAGATAGAAAGATCAAATAATAAAATGTAATTCCAACCCTAGAGAAGCTTTAACTTTCATAATTCTTTCCTAATTTCCATATCAAAGAGACAAGTGGGCAGAGTATAAAATTTCTCCATATTCACTTATTATTGTCTGAAATCTTACGTAAATTCCTCATCCCGTGCCCCAACTCAAGAACTCCTTCCATGCACACGCCCTTCGTGTCTGAAGCTGAAGCAGGAAATGTGCCTCCTCGTATTCAAAATGGCTACCTGCTCACCCCTTTAAGCCTTTTATCAAGGTTTTCTTCCAAGATCTATATCTATCTTTACTATCAAGGTGGGGTGAGGTAAAATGCAGATGGAAATCAGGAGCATTCAGTTCTTCCCTTCAGAATCTCTTCCCTGTGGATTGCTGTCACATAGCCCTTCTGCCCTATTTTCCATGTGGTTGGTGGTTGCTTGGTTGGTTGGTTGATTTTATTGACCAAGGATGAAGCTAAATCTACACATTCTATAGGGTTCATTTGTGGTGTCGTACATTCTCTGGGTTGGGACACATAAGTAGTGACATATATCTGACATATATCCATTGTTATATTATACAGAGTATTTTTACTGCCCTAAAAATCCTATGTGCTCTGCCTTTTCATCTCTCCCTGCTCCTGATCCCTGACAGCCATTGATCTTATTATTTTCTTCTTAGTTTTGCCTTTTCCGGAAAGGCATATAATTGGAATTGTGCAGTACGTAGGCTTTTCAGGTTCGCTTCTTTCACCTAGTAATATGCATCTAAATTTCTTCCATACCATTTCATATCCTGATAGCTCATTTCTTTTTAGCACTGAATAATATTTTATTGCCTGGATGTAACAGTTTATTTATCCATTCACCTACTGAAGAACATCTCGGTTCCTTCCAAATCCTGGCAATTATGAATAAAGCTGCTTATAAATATCCTTGTGCCGGTTTTCATGTGGACATAAGTTTTCAACTCCTTTGGGTAAATAGCAAGGAATGTGGTTGCTAGATCATATGGCAAGAGTATGTTTAGTTTTGTAAGAAACTGCCACATTGTCTTCCAAAATGGCTATACCATTTTGCAGTCCCATCAGCAATGAATGAGAATTCCAATTGCTTCACATCCTTGCCAGCATTTAGTGTTGTCAGTATTCTGGATATGGGCCATTCTTACTGGTATGCAGTTATACTTCATTGTTTTAATTGCCCCTATTTTTACGTGGACATACCCAACCACTGCTTTCAATGTGGAAGAAGCCTCGTTGAAGAGAAGGTGTTCTGAGCCAGAATCTGTCTTCTACACGTTTAGAAAATAAAACCGTTATCATTCTTCATAGTCCAACACACATAATGCACCACCCAGGCAACCGTTCTGCTGAAAGCTGCTTGAAGTTCTGTATAAGGGAGGGGCTAATGCCCGCAGTCAAAAGCAAGTTGTTAACACCCCAGATAGAAAGCAGAAAATTATGTGCCTTATTAGACCTAACATCGGAAGTGTTGATTTCAGGGTCTAAACATAGCTAATTGATCAGCACTTCTTAATAAATAATCATTCCATTTTCTCTTATTCATCCCCTTCCTCACTCCTCATAAACTTGTAGCATGGAGTTGATGGCTCATAATATAAACATAAGGTATCATGAGCACCTAAATAATTTACCAATGCCTAGTACCAAAATGTTAACATGATTATTACATTCACAAATGGGACAGGGAGAAGAGTTTTTACACTAATAGAGGGGAGACTTAACCACTTCCGAACCATAACAAGACGAACTCAGCTATTTAGTTATTCCTTTCTAAATAATAGAATATGGGGTTGGAGACACAACATAATGCAAGTTAAAAAAATAAAATAAATAAGGGGGCCTGGGTGGCTCAAAAGGTTAAGCATCTGACTCTTGGTATCAGCTCAGGTCTTGATCTCATGGTTGTGAGTTCAAGCCCCGAGTTGGGCTCCACACCCAGTAAATAAAAATAAAAAACAAGTTCTGTGTGCTGTCATTTTCAAGGTCTAGGTGGCCAGAGACCTGCCCTCCAGGTGGCAATTCTGAGTCATTCTTTAAACTCCAGCACAGAAACCACCTTACAATTTTGTCTGGGCTAGTATCCACCCCTTACACTGAAGGACTTTAAACCAAATTACAATTAAGATTCACCTGAGAGAGTATCAACTCCTCTACCTATTAACAGTAAGTTACTCTGAACATGAATAGAGAGTCTGACTGAAAATCTTAACTGAGATGTGAAGGCATGGAGGGACCATGCTGGGACCAGAGCAGTACCCTTCCATGAAGGAGGACCAACATGAATACTAGAAAGGTGTGGCCCTTGCTCTTGACCAGTTTTCCTCAGATCAGTGCAAGGCAGGCATGTGGAGGGACAGTCTGTGTGGGCTTACGTAGTAGGGCTGTGTGCAGGGATGTCTGTGGCCTTACAAAATCAGGGGAAAATGGCAAAGAATAAAAGGGGCACGGAGGATAAGACAATTGTGTACAAATTGTGTACAAGAAGAACATTCCCTTAAGAGTGAGTCTAGAAAAATTGAACACATGGTATTTTACATTTTTACTTTATTTTCTTATGAATGTGAGTGGGCCATGAATGTTTGAGGAAATTGTAAATTTTGGTCAATGAATGTCAGCATTTATATTATTTCTTGGGTTTCTTAAACTTTTTTTTCCTCAAGCTTATGGAATTCTGTCAAATATTTTGTCCAACTTCTCAATTTCTTTTTTCAGTTTGAATTTTTGCAGCTGGCAAGCGTTTCTGCAAACTCACTGTGACAAGAACAGCCAGATGCGCTGGAGTTCTCCCTTTCCAAATGCAAAGTTGTTGCAAGATATGTCTGTCCTACCAGAGGTTACATGTCCATGTCTTACCCCTTGCATTTAAGTAAGGCCAAGTGACTGAATTGTGGCTGATGAAAGAAGGGCAGAATTAGTGATCGCCTCTTAGGAGTCTGGCCCTGTCAAAGAAGACCATGTACCCCATCCTCTGCGCTCTTTCTTCATGCCGATTGAATATTGCCTCCCAGGGAAACCTCTGGACCCACGTGTTGAAAGTTTGGTCAGCTTGGATTCCTCTTTCCCTGATTCCAGCTGTGGACTGGATTTTCTAAAAGATCTCTATTAAAAATCATTTGGGGCATGCATAGGGTATGACTTTGTGTCTTTTGTTATATAACCAGGTATCCTTTTGGTTCTCAATGGAAGCCACTTCTATTTCTTTTCTGTTCTGAGTTGATGGGGGCAGGGGGAAACTTCACTGTGTAGGTCTTCTCTCCCTGCACATTCAAATCAAATCCTATGGATCCAAAGAGCTAACACGTCGCCTCTACGTCTGCTAAGAGACCTGTAAATAGCATCCAGTCAATTGTATGTGACTTGATAGCACGTCCTTGATAGCATGTGCAAGGACAATCCTAACAAACTTGGCAGTCATGTGCTGGGACCCCCAATTCATCAACAGAGAGTCAGAGCTCCTCTTCAGGAAGATCCTGACTACAGCAGTTGTTCTCTAAAGGTCATTCACAGTTAGTGGTAACCATTATGCAATTTAAATGGGATTCTTAAATTCACAAATGAAGCAAGGCATTTTTTGGGCTTTTTGTTTTGTTTTGTTTGTTTTTGATTATGCTTTTTTTTTTTTTTCCTTCTAAGCTTTCGAGAAATGACATAGCAAGGGCAAAAGTGGCTTATACTTGTTATCTGGGTATCCTAAAAGCTACAGGACATAAGTAACAGCAGGGACAAGCAATGGCTGAAAATAAAAGGTTTTACTCAAATAAGTATCTATAGTAAAAAGAAACACCAGTAACAAATACTTCTGCCAGGTACAGGCTGTTTTCCGATCATGAATCCTGAGATGTATTTAACAGAAGATATCTAAATAATTAACTTCATAGTGAGCCAGTGACAGTGTTCAGTCACATAGAACAAATTTAAACTAAGAGACAGAGAAAAGGTTCAAATCAAGAAGAAATTGCAAAAGACACTGCTGTGGTTCTATTTTTGCAGGATAATTAAACCGATTTAAGGAAATGATGGGATTAAGAGACAGAAATTGAGAGGTCAGCTAATCTGCCAGTTTTTCAAAAGCCAATCCTCTGATCTGTGCTGGTCCGAGATAATGTTTTCACAGATAATGGCCAAATGAAATAAATCAGGAAAATGCATGAGCTTTTTTAACAAAGCATTCAACATAAATTATTGCTCTTTACTTAACATGCTTCCTAATTTTGATGTGGAAATGTTTTTCCTTACAGGAATTTTAGTCATAATAATTTTATTGATTGTTGGCTTTGTTTGTAGTATCTTTGACCAAAATGTAAAGTAATCATTTGTTCCTTCTTTTTTTTTTTTTTTTTGAAATTATACTGGTTTTTGAAATTCTAGAAGGCATTCATTGAATTCATTCTCTGCATTCAAGAAAGGCTCATTTAAACCTGAAAAATATGGAATCCTACATCATATTTTTTTTTCAGGAATGGAGGAAATTTTATAACATCCCTGGATACTACTTGTCTGTGCTAAAGACATTACACCATTAGAAATGCTTTTTTACCTCTACTACCAATCTCTCAAAGGAGGGTTACATTACAGAACTTGTTTTTCTCCTGCCCAATGTCATAGACACTGAAAATTGAATACAAGACCCTTAAAAACATCTAGTTGAACTGTTTCCTTTGACCTGGAAGTGGAGATGGAAGCAGCCAATAGTGGAGACTGGATCTGTCTTATATGACAGGGTAACTGAACCGACATCATTTTACATCTTGTCCAAACCCTTTTCCGTGTACCATATGGGCTCCTTCCTTAAACGGCAGGTCCTACTTGCCAGGCAAAAACTTTTCAAATTTTGGCGAGCTTTGGTTCACTGTGAGTTTTGCCTAGACCATGCCTCCATTATAATAGTAACAATGCTTAATATAAATTGCATGCCATCTGAATACTAATTGTTTACTCCTACACATATCCCGTGTACAGAAAGCCTTCATATGGGGAGATGCTTGCCAACAGGGGATCATGATGCCAATGGAGTGTGCTATGACTGCGTTGGTTGGGCTTACTTCAAGTTGTAGAGAAAGGAGAGCCAAACTAAAAATACTTTTTTCTTAAAATAGCTTACATTTTGGAAAACAGCAATTTCTATTTAAAACTGATACACACATTAGAGCAAGATATGGAGAAAAATAACTGTGTACAATTTTTCAACAAACCAAGCTCTTCCACATTCCATATTATGGTAGAATTCCAATATTTTATAGGAAATCAGGTTTTCTAAAACACGATCCAACTCAGATCCGTGTCACTGAAGATAGGCATTTTTGACCCAACATGTCTAGAATCCAATTTCCTTACAATTGCGCATGGAAACATAGAACCATTATAGAGATGTTAACCTAACACAGTTGATGTTTACAAATTAGAGAGTGGGTATATGAAATGGGAGAGATAAATGTGGTACAGAAAATACAATACGAAACTGATTCTGCAACGTTGGCCTGGTGACTTCATCTCTCAGAAACTAGAAAGAAAGCAACACTTCTCTCCTTGGTTGTTCAGTTATGAGGGTAGCTCAGGGACCTGGGGAGAAGAGGCATATCCGGTGTGGGTGTCAATGTTGTGCTTTGCTTACTTTGAACAGTGGTGGCTATACTTTTAGTAGATCACCATCTGACACTGCTGACATTTATAAAACTTGCCTCGTGGAATATCTTATTAGCATGGAGCAAGTATTATATAAATGAAAACCTATATGATGCTGTAATTTGCATGTATACATGTATACAAATGCACAAAAATACGTGTGGGTATTTGTTTCTTAACTCGTCTGTATAACTATACATCTAACTGAAGAAACCATTGTTCTTTTTCACTACTTTATTAGACACAAATGTGTTTATTAAGCCACAATACTTATTAAGGGGAAGAAATCAGAGAGGGAGACGAACCATGAGAGATTCTGGACTCTGGAAAATAAACTGAGGGTTTCAGAAGGGAGGGGGTTGGGGGGATAGGGCAGCTGGGTGATGGGTATTAAGGAAGGCACGTGTTGTGATGAGCACTGGGTGTTACACGCAACTAATCAATCATTGAACACTACATCAAAAACTAATGATGTACTATATGTTGGCTAACTGCACATAATAATAAAAAAAGGTGATAAGACTTATCTTTTTTCTTTTTTATCTTTTTAAACCTTCATATTAAACAAAAATACACAATTATGACAATAAGTATGTGTGTATTATTATTCCCAACAGAATTTTGTTCACAGTTGGATATTTAATCGATACGCATTTCTCTGTAAAATCTTAACTAAGATTTAAGTGGGAGCTGTGTGCAAGTAAAATTGCATGGAAAGTAAAATAATGATCCACAGCTTTGCCACTGTGATTTTTGTTCTGAAACAAAATGTCTGCTCTCAGCTGACTTATTTGCTAAGCAAGTAAAAATACTGGATGGTTTCTGTTCTCTTTTGTTTTGCTTAACACATCGTCTTTTTGAGGACAAATACTTTTTCACATAATGGGGGGAGGGTTAGCCTTGTTTCAATCACCAGTTCAATCTCTGCTTTCCCTCTGGATGGCCCAGCCGCAATGCTTAAAAAATAACTAATTCTAGGAAGTTTAAAAGAAATGCTTTCCATGAAGAAATTCATTATATTTAAGGGAAAAAATACACCACTTGCCAGAATTAGCTTATAAAGAAGTAAATACAGTTCGGATACACATACCATCTCTTAACATGTAGACATCAACCAGTTATAATATTTTCATGTTTCTGTTTAAAATTGACTGTTTGGAAGCCATGATTTCATGAAGGTGACATCACTGGGCTCTCCAGTGAATTGAGGCAAGGAATGTGGTCATGGTGTGCACATTCTCTGGCATTTGCGCCCACATCTTAAAAAGTGGATCATCACGCATATCGGTCAATGGGCTGAGGGAGTTCCATTGCTATTCTGAAATATTTCAAGAAAAAAGAAGAGTGCATGCATTCAGGGTTTATTACACTCTCCCTGGCTTTACTCATGGATGAAAATGGTTGACTACCAGGTGTAATATGGCAGGCTCCATGAAAACTGCCAATTTCTCTTCTCTTTGCTTCTTACTTACTGAGCTCAGTGCGTGTGGTAAGACAGCGTAGTATGAACTCCATGAACTCCAGAGCTAGATTACATTGGTTAAGACCTCTTCCCCTCTTTTTTGTGCCAGGGAACCCTTTGGCACGTCAGTGAAACTAATGAGCATGTACTTAGAACCAAGTGCTGTCTTTTTAAACAACTTTAATGTGATGTAACTGAAGTGAATAAACTATTTTCGATGCACAATATGATTAATCTTACATATGTAAATATCCATGAAACCATCAGTGCAATCAAAATAAAAACATTTGATTACTCCCAAAAGATCCTTCATGCCCTTTACAATGGAGTCCCCCCTCCACCCCATTCCTAGGCAGCCAACGATCTTCTGTCACTGGATTATTTTACATTTTCTACAATTGTATGTAAGTAGAGTTACATAGTATATTTTTTTTGTCATTTGTCATTTATAAATGTCAGTTAGATCAAGGTGGTTGATAATGTTCAAATCTTTTTCACCTTTGCTGATAAAAAAAATCAGCAAAATAATTTTTTCCAGCATGCTATTAATTGCTAAGAGAGAATTGTGACTCTTTCTGTTGTGTTTGTGAACTTGTCTATTTCTCCCTTTAATGTTGTCCATTTTTGCTTCATGTATCTTTAGGCTCGGTTATCAGGCACATACAGAGTTATAGTTCTGATTTCTCTTTTATCGCTGTGAAAAAAAAAAGTCCTCTGTATCTGAAGTGGTATTCTGCGTTGAAGTATGCTCACCTGATGTGACAGTGGTGGGTCTAACTTTTCAATGTTCACTATTTTCATGGTATATCTTTTTACATCCATTCACTTTCAACCTATCTTTGTTTTTATAGGTAAAGTGTGTTTCTGATAAGAAACTTCTAACAGGATCTTACTTTATTAACTACTCTATTAATTTCTGCCTTTTCATGAAAGTGTTTTAAATAATTAACATTTAATATAATTATTCATACTGTTTGATTTAGGTCTATGCTTTTATTGTTTTCTGTTTCTCCCATCTGTTCCTTAGTTCCCTCTTTTCTTCCTTTCTTTGGATTATCTGAATATTTGTTAGCATTCTACTTTAATTTAAAATTCCCTTTTTGAAAAAAAAAATCCATTTCTGGCTAGATTCCTCCCTTTTTTCTGTGGTTGCCCTAGGAATTAAAATATACATACTGAACCTAATAAGTTTACACGTAGTTGATATTGTACTATGTCATGTAAGGATGTTTATGTTACATTTGTCTTATATATTACTTGTTTCTATATACTTATAAAATGTGTATATTACAAATATATTGTGTGTATACACACACACGTTACTTTACCTAATAATTTTATAATCATATATACTTTAAAGAATTTAAAGGATAATATATCTATTATATTTAATCATACAATTGCCATTTATGTTGTTATTCCTTTATTCCCGAAGAAACACATTTTTCTCTGATATTTCTCTTGAGCTTGAAAATCTTCCTTAGCATATTTGTACAGCAGGTCTGCTGGTGGCAAAATCTTAGTTTGCCTACATCTGAGAATGATGTCATTTCTGAAGGATATTTTTACTATACATAAAAGTCTGATATGACTTTTTTCTTCTTCCTTTCAGCACTTTAAAGATGTTTTTCCATTGTCTTTTTTTAATTTAAATTCAATTATCCAACGTATAGTATATCATTAGTTTTTGACCTAGTGTTTAAGAATTCATTAGGTGTGTATAACACCTAGTGCTCATTACATTACGTGCCCTATTTAATGTCCATCACCTAATTACCCCATCCCCCCACCCACCTCCCTTTCTGCAACCCTAAGTTTGTTTCCCAGAGTCAAGAGTCTCTCATGGCTTTTCTCTTCTGATTTCTTCTCACTCAGTTTTCCCTCCCTTCCCCTATGGTCCTCTGCTCTATTTCTTATATTCCACATATGAGTGAAACCATATGATATTGTCTTTCTCCGATTCACTTATTTCACTTAGCATAATACCCTCCAGTTCCATCCATGTTGGTGTAAATGGTAGGCATTCATCCTTTCTGATGGCCGAGTAATATTCCGTTGTATATATGAACCACATCTTCTTTATCCATTCATCTCTTGAAGGACATCTCAGCTCCTTCCATAGTTTGGCTATTGTGGACATTGCTGCTATGAACATTGGGGTAGAGGTACCCCTTTTTCTCACTACATCTGTATCTTTGGGGTAAATTATACCCAGTGGTGCAATTGCTGGGTCATAGGGTAACATTATTTTTAACTTCCTGAGGAATCTCCATACTGTTTTCCGGAGTGGGCTGTACCAGCTTGCATTCCCACCAACAGTGTAAGAGGATTCCCCTTTCTCCACATCCTCTCCAACGTTTGTTGTTTCCTGTCTTATTAATTTTAGCCATTCTAATTGGTGTAAAGTGGTATCTCATTGTGGTTTTAAATTTGTATTTCCCTGATGACAAGTGATGTGGAGCATTTTTTCATATGTCTGTTAGCCATTTGAATGTCTTCTTTGGAGAAGTGTCTGTTCATGTCTTCTGCCCATTTCTTGACTGGATTATTTGTTTTTTGGGTGTTGAGTTTGATAAGTACTTTATAAATCTTGGATATGAGCCCTTTATCTGACAAGTCATTTGTAAATATCTTCTCCCATTCTGTAGGTTCCTTTTAGTTTTGTTGACTGTTTCCTTTGCTGTACAGAAGTTTTTATCTTGATGAAGTCCCAATAGTTCATTTTTGCTTTTTGTTTGCCTTGTCCTTAGGTACGTGTCTTGCAAGGAGTTGCTGAAGCTGAGGTCAAAGAGGTTATTGCCTGTGTTCTCCTCCAGGATTTTGATGTATTCCTGTCTCACATTTAGGTTTTCATCCATTTTGAGTTTATCTTTGTGTGTGGTGTAAGAGAATGGTCCAGTTTCATTCTTCTACATGTGGCTGTCCAATTTTCCCAGCACCATTTATTGAAGAGACTTTTTTCCCCATTGGATATTCTTTCCTGTTTTGTCAAAGATTAGTTAACCATAGAGTTGAAGGTCCATTTCTGGGCTCTCTATCATGTTCCGTTGATCTGTGTGTCTATTTTTGTGACAGTACCATTCAGTCTTGTTGATCGCAGCTTTGCAATATAGCTTAAATTCAGGCATTGTGATGCTCTTAGCTTTGGTTTTCTTTTTTTTTTTTTNAAGAGACTTTTTTCCCCATTGGATATTCTTTCCTGTTTTGTCAAAGATTAGTTAACCATAGAGTTGAAGGTCCATTTCTGGGCTCTCTATCATGTTCCGTTGATCTGTGTGTCTGTTTTTGTGACAGTACCATTCAGTCTTGTTGATCGCAGCTTTGCAATATAGCTTAAATTCAGGCATTGTGATGCTCTTAGCTTTGGTTTTCTTTTTTTTTTTTTAAGAATTTTTTTTTTTAAAGATTTTATTTATTTATTTGTCAGAGATAGAGACAGCCAGGGAGAGAGGGAACACAAGCAGGGGGAAGTGGGAGAGGAAGAAGCAGGCTCATAGCGGAGGAGCCTGACATGGGGCTCGATCCCATAACGCCGGGATCACACCCTGAGCCGAAGGCAGACACTTAACCGCTGTGCCACCCAGGTGCCCATTTTTCAATATTCTTTTCAATATCTTTTTCAATATTTCCCTGGCTTTTAGGGGTCTTTTCTGATTCCATATACAATTTTAGTATTGTTTTTTCTAGCTCTGTGAAAAATGTTGACAGTATTTTGATAGGTTTTGCAATGAATGCGTAGATTGCTCTGGGCAGCATAGACATTTTAACAATGTTTATTCCTCCAACCCATGAGAATGGGATGTTTTTCAATCCCCACTGTGTCTTCCTCAATTTCTTTCATAAGTGTTCTGTAGTTTTTAGATCCTTTACCTCTTTGGTTCCATTGTCTTCTGACCTCTACACTGGCTGACAAGAAATCCAATACCATTCAAATAATTGCTACCCTGTATGTAATGTCTTTTTCTCTAGATATGTTCAAGATTTGTATCTTTGTCTTTGGTTTAACAACATTTGATCACAATGTGTTTAGGCACAGTTTTCAATGAGTTTACTTTGCCTAGCTGAATTGTTAAAATTTATAAACTGATCACTTTCACCAAATTTGGGAAGTTTTTTAACCATGATTTTCATACTTTTATTCTGCTCCAAACTTTTTTTTCTCTACTTCTGGCTTACTCTTTCCTTTACTTCAGTGATTTATGTGTTAGAATTTCTTTTATATAATCTCATAGAATTCCTAATCCTGGTTTTTGTCCTTTGTTGTTTTCATGCTATCTCTCTCTCTCTTCTTCAGATTGAAGAATTTGTATCAGTCCATCTTCAAGTGGACAGATTCTCTATTCTGCTAATCCTAACAATGACTTTTTCGTTTCATATGTTATATTTTTCAAAAACATTCATTTGGTTCTTTTTTTAATATTGTCTATTTCTCTGCTAAAAACGCCTAGTTTTTTTTTTTTAATTCTTTTAAGTATATTTTCTTTGCTTTATGAAACATATTATAATGGTTGCTTTAAAGTTCTTGTGTGATGATTCCTACACTGGTTCACCTTAGGGCTAGTATCTGTTGATTATCTTGTCCCTTGAAAATTGGTCACATTTTCCTGGTTCTCTCCTTTTGGGTAATTTCAGAGTGTATCTTGGACATGCATGTTATGTCGTTTAGGCTCTGGATCCTCTAGAGAATGTTGAGATTTATATTTTAGCAGAAAATCAACTAGATTAAGTTTCTGACTGAAAACTCTGTCTCATCTTCTGTAGCTGTGTTCAAATTTCAGTTCAGTTTTCAAAATTGTTGCTATGGTTCCAATTTGCCACATGCGTCTATAGAGCAAAGAATAGCCAAAGAATGTTATGTATTTAGACACTGCAATAATAGATAGCTTCTTCTGGGTCTTTTCTCTCCAGGATTCGCTCCCATACTAACCAGCCCACAAGCACCTCTTATGCTGGTTCCTCCAGACAGAAAAGAAGGGTATCTCTTTGAACTTAGCTGCCAGCATTACCAAGACTGTACTACAGAAAGACTGGGGTCTTCCCTTAGGCAAAGTCACATGCAGGGGAAAAAAAGAAATATGAAATCCATGGTGTACCTCTCTAAGATTTGACTCCCTTCAATAACCTGCCTGTATAATCGTTTTGTTTGTTTTCTATCCAGAGCTTTTAGTTATAATCAATGGAATAGATAGGCTGAAGTGAACCACCATGCTGAAACTAAAACTTCAGGCTTCCCCCCTCCTGCCCCAGATTTAAATGGTTATATTTTATTATCCATTTTGGCATTAGTGGATTTTACTAGGTCTCTAGTAAGGAGAAGTTATCATTAAAACCCCACTGTACATCATTTGTACTTTTGTTGTACATAATTAGGCTTCAATTAACTGTATGATAATGTGCTTACTATTTTCATTTTTTTTAAAGATTTTATTTATTTATTTGACAAAGAGAGAGAGAGACAGCCAGCGAGAGAGGGAACACAAGCAGGGGGAGTGGGAGAGGAAGAAGCAGGCTCCCAGAGGAAGAGCCTGATGTGGGGCTTGATCCCAGGACTCTGGGATCACGCCCTGAGCTGAAGGCAGATGCTTAACAACTGAGCCACCCAGGCGCCCCTACAATTTTCATTTTGGAACAACTTTGCCTTTTGCTGTTTCCTTAAAATGAAGTCCCAAACTTAAAAAAAAAAAAATATCATCCAACTCTGCATGAGATCTCCTAATAAGTTTTTTTTTTTAGGTACTTAAAACAAATATATGGTTACAGAGAAAGTCAGTGGTGTGATATCCCTATCTGATTATGTGTTGTGTCTTCATTTCCCCCTTGGGTTATGGCATTTTAGAATGCTAGAATTAGAAGAGTCCTTCCAAGTCACTCTGTTTCTTTTCATTATTTTATAAATAAAGTACTGGAGAAAAGAAAAATGTAGTGATATCTTTGAGAGCCTAGAGCTGATTAATGAGAGACTCGGGCTTATACCCACATGTCCTGACCAATCCCATTGGTCTAGTCCACTTCCATTTCTCAACATATGATAGTAATTACTTCGTTTAATCAGCAAATAGTGTTCCAAAGTATGTCTCATTATTAGCTCCATTTTCCAGATGAGGAAACCGGTAAGAGGTTAGAGATATTATGTACCCTCCCTATGGTTGCAAAACAAGTAAATTGACCAGCGTGACTCCAAAGCATATTAACTGGCTGTTCTAACTCCAAAGTTTACAACGCTAACTCTATGAATTTATGTCTCATGATCTGGCATATTGTTTTTATTTTTGTAAATCAATTTATATGAAATGTAATAAAAATGTCACCTTTAGTTTTATATACATTAAATCTATTTTATTTAAAGAAATAACATTAAATGTAATATAATCCATCCTGAAAAATCTGGACTGTGATATATACATAGGCACCCAATAAATATTTATCAAAGCAATGAATGATACCATCACCTTGATCGTCATCATCACTGACATTTATGAAACATTTATTACGTGTCATGTGCTTTGCTCAGTTCTTCATATGCATTTTTTTTTTCTAATTCTCCAAACAAGCCTTCTGTTTTATATAACAGAGTGGAAATTGAGGCACAATGAAATGTAGTAACTTTCCCAAGTTCATAAAATCCGTCTGGGGCAAAAACCCAGACAGCTCTGCAAACACTGCTTTTAACCAATATAATAAGAAGAGCATATGTCAGTACTTTTTCAGGGAGGAAATGTCCCTAAATATTGATTTCATTTAGTAACACATCATTAGGCACCATTTGACATTTGTAATCACTTCATTATTTAGTTTTGCAATTCAACACCCCCCCACCCCCTGCCATCTTAGCTACTGTTCCAAAAATGGGATCAATATGTAAAAATTCAATTCTACTTTCTGGGGCTCCTCCCTTAATCATGAATATTTTACTCCTTCTTGAAAATTTTAAGTGAAAACAGAACTATTTAGAAAATAGATTAAATGAACACGTAACAGGTATCTTTATTTATTTATTTATTTATTTATTTATTTATTTATTTTAATATTTTTTTATTATATTATGAGTCACCATACAGCACATCCCTGGTTTTTGATGTAAAGTTCCATGATTCATTAGTTGCGTATAACACCCAGTGTACCATGCAATATGTGCCCTCCTTACTACCCATCACCGGCCTATCCCATTCTCCCATCCCCCTCCCCTCTGAAGCCCTCAGTTTGTTTCTCAGAGTCCATAGTCTCTCATGGTTCATTCCCCCTTCTGATTACCTGCCCTAACGGGTATCTTTAAAGACAGTTGGCAAAAACTTTTCAAGGACCAAAGTAGAGTATAATTTTGTGCGTTTACCAGTAGGATTCCTCATTTCCTGTTTCAATGTACCCCAAGTCCCTTCCTGATGATCAGAATAAAGTCACACATAGTCAGAATTGTTTCTCAATAGCTGGGTTCTCTGAATTCTAGAAATAACTCACCTATACCATTTGAATTGGCCTTCCCAGTTACTACATTCTAAGATAATCTTGTTCCTTCTTTAAACAGATCAAAGAAGTACTCTTTAGGGGTAGGAGAAACACGCCTTTCTCCTTATATTCATTGTATGTCTTACCCTCAAACTGTTCAATGAATCCTTGCTTAATGAATGAATGAATGAATGAACAAAGAAAGTCTCTAGCAGGGTTATCCCAAGTATTGATAAATGTGCAACTAAAATAAAAAAAAAACTAGAAAGCTACATATAATATCTGACTTCCATTTCCTCATTATTCTACAATTATTTTTTACTAAAGAGAAGAGCCCTCCAGCTTTTTTCTCTCTAGTCCTCAGCTTCATTCTATACCCTTAATCTTTGAACCTGGCTAGATGACAGATGCTAGCACTGCACCTTCGTTTTTTTCTCTAATTATCTCTTCCTGTCGACTTTCCATTGTCAAATATTTCTTTGAAATAATTTCCTTGAAGAATCACTTTCCCTAGCCCGAACAAAAATATTCTAAATAAAAGTTAAACATAGGTATTGAACAGATGTTTAGTTCAATGTCATGATATCTAGAACAAATGTAGGAAAAGCAACATCTTGATGAGAAAGCTGAAGTATGAAATATCTTTCTGTAATCTAAATTCCAGAAACAAGATTTTTTTGGCAAGTGAAAACACAGATTTATTTATCATGATGTCTGTGGATGTAAAAACTTATTAATTAGTAGAATAACACGTGAATGAATATCTTACTTAAAATAAAAGACTATTTCTGGGGTGCCTGGATGGCTCACTCGGTTAAGTGTCCAATTCGTGATTGTGGCTCAGGTCATGATTGCAGGATCACGGGATCCAGCCCCACAGCCGGGTCCATGCTGGGTGTGGAGCCTGCTTAAGATTCTCTCTCTCCCTCTCCCTTTGCCCCTTCCTCACTCTCTCTCTAAATAAATAAAAGATTATTTCATTAGACCAAATAAAAAAAAGTGTGTTGGGGGGGGAGGTGGTTTGGAAAAGGTTTTGGGTTCTGAAAGCTTCCATGTTCATTACACCAGAAAAATAAAGTGCAAGTTATCTGCTAATTTACAAGACATGTCCAAGGTTTGGATTCTGTGCTACTCTCCCCAGAACTGGTTCAGTTAACATATGTGTGAGTTAGAGATGGGAAGTTTTTTCAATGAACCCCTCCAGGTTCTCTGAAACAATTTTGACTCAGCTCTACATTTCCTCCTTAAATTCCTGTCAGGTTTGAAGGTGCTAGCACATGAAAGGGACAAATTCCCCAGAAGGTTGTGACCCCCTGTGGCAGGCTTTGTGAGACAATAAAAAGATTAAGACCCCAGCTGTGCCCATGTCAACTAGTGAACCTCAAAAGTAGGGTCATTGACTAGAGAGAAAGTCTTAATTTTGTATAGGTTAAAAAAAAAAAAGTAGGGAGCATAAGGCAGTGAGTAGGGAGATGGTAAAATCTGGAATAAGAAATAGGTTTACAGGTGTGGGGGAGGCTGGAAAAGGTGCCTTGTTGGCTTCTTAAACAGAAAAAAAGGAGAAAGCAATAACCAACAGAAGATTCTTAATGATCTGAATACGGTCACAGATGCCTGAGGCTGGGCCTATTTCAGGCCAATAATGAGCTTTTGGGCTTGTGGAATCCTTTATTTGGCTCTGCAGCCTGGAGCCCAAGGGCGCTGTTCATTAGGAAGCAGGAACTTTACCTAAGGGTTGTTTGTGTTGGTCTTTCTTGCCAGAGTGAATTGTTCATTAGCATCTGAGAGAAAACCACCTCTCTCTATAGATAAATGGTTTTAAAAAAACACACATACACACATAACAAAACTTGTTGATTGGGGTTGGGTGAGCAAAGGGAAAGGGGGTTCAATAGATCCCCAAAACCCTTTGATGGCAGTTGAGGGGCAAATAAATCTGTGCAGCATCAATCAATCCTAAATTGCTGCAAGACTAACCTGATTTTAATTGTTAAGATGGCAAATTAACTTGGCCCTATGTTGGGTCCAGTTCTTTGGGTTGACTTAATGATATAATTGGATAAACCCAGTGGTAATCTACTTGTTAATGCAAGCTAGCAACTCTTAGTCCCGTTGGAGAAGTCATTGCACCAAACCTTGACCATCAACCACCCTGGGGATGGTCTTCCACTATGGAAACACACCTAGAGGTGAGGACCAAAGTGGAGGGTCTGGGACATGGAATTCCAAAGACTGGGTGGATACACCCAGCTCTGTAGGGGCTTTGATCTTGTCTTGTATGATGTTACAGTATAAAGGTTTCTTGTTTTTTCTAGGGCATTTGGGTTTAATCTCATTTTAGAAGTGATGGTTTTCTTTCTTTGTGGAAACTTTGTAAGTCATGGTATGGAAATGAAAACATGTTTCTTTGTTTCTCCTTTTCCTGAATTTCTCCAGAAAGTAATTTGGAGAGTTGAAAATATATGTAGCCTAGAGACTATAATAAGATAATTTTAAAAAATAAAATGAAACAAAATAAAATAACCAAAAATAAGCTTTCTTTCCAGATGGAGATTTTCATAGCCTGGAACAAGGTACACAGAAAGGTTTATATAACTGATTAGGGACAGGAAGGCTCAGAAACAAATCCTGAGTTCCATGAAGTTTCCTGCCAGTGACACAGGCAATTCAAATTTGACTAATACTCTCATAAAGGGTAGAAGCAATTGCCTGCTGCAAATCAGAAAACCAACTTTGTCCTGGAGGTTCCTTTTAATTGAGGCTAACTGCTAGGTTGCCTTAATTACTGTGCTTTTCCCCAGTACTCCTAGCAAATATTCCATTGGCCCTGACTTTGGCAATATCCACTGAAATGTTGTAAAATTACCAATGACTGAAAGAGGGAGCAACACATTCAGACAGCGCCTTAAAGAGTGCATTCGTTTTTGGGAGGGCTCAACTGCTAATGATGTCTCGGCGAACTGTGCTGTCGTAATTTGTGTAGAACACATCTTTTGCACAATATATCTGGGCATGGAGGCAGACAGATGCTTTCACTGTCCAACACGGCAAATTCATAACTGTTTATAGGCGCCCTTGGTTTCTTGCTGCTGATTACTTTTTGTCCCTCCCCTTTTTTATTAAAACAAAACCAAACAAAAATTCTTCTACCGCCGAATCTGCCGGGACTGAGAATCCCAATCCTTTAAACTATTTGTGATCCTAACAGTATTTAGAAATCCTGAGCAATCAGGAACGCCAACATGGAAGTTCACTGCACCCACCAGCCGTATGAGCGTATTTTTTCTGGAGTGTCTTCTGCTCCTGGTTTTGATGTTAATGTATTTCCAGAGCTTTCCTTCAAGTGAAAAGTCCCTTATTTCTCTCTGCCTGAGGTCCATACGAATCTTTTCAATGAACAATATAGCTATTATAACTCTTGGAAAGTGTGAAATTTTGTGACTGTAACACAGTAAAATGTGTGTGTGTGTGTCAATTTAGCTATCCTCTGCCTGTTTTACTTGGCTTAAAATGAACTAAACTACCAGTGCCAAGTTTAGCAATTGGAACTGACCACCTACAGAATCAGATTAAAGGAATGAGAAAATAATAGGCATTTTCTCCAGAGCAAATGTTTGCCATTTGCTCCACAACTTCCAGTGTCTTTCAATGAAATAAAATAATGAGCTATGAATCAGCAAAATTTGCTTTATTGCATAACCTGGTAACTATTTCCGATGACATATTTCCTAAACTTTGTCACTCCTTCCTGATATTGGCAATTTATAATTTTCCTTTGGGATTTTCATTATAAGAGACAATATTTAGATCACTTGAAAGTGTGAGGCTGGAGATTCAAATTGATTTCTTTTCACCGGGGGCATTTTCTTGGAACGTTAATTTCTGGAGTACTTCATGTAGTCTCTGGATAACTGCCATTTATCGATTTCACACCATGTTTTCAAAAACTGAAAGTTTAGTTGTGAATTAATAAGGAATCTCCATAAGAAATACACCAGTGAGCTAACCATGACTCTTCATCCATATGCATCTTTTTAACTCTTACCAACGTAACGGATGGAAGGATGAAATAACTTGTACATTTTTTTTTAATTTAGTAAACATGGTAAGGCACCAAAAAATAAACAGTAGTATTACAATTATCACTTAGCCAGGACTTAAAAATTATAAAATATTGCCATTATTGCTTAGGATATATATTTTTTAAAGGAAATATAACATTAAAGAAAAAAAAAATGACACCATTAAGCCTCTTCCCCAAACCTTTTGACTTTTTCTTTACCCAGAAACTACCACTATCAAATGCTAGCATGTTCCCAGTTGAATAGCATGTGTGTGCCTGTCTACAGAATTATGTGTTTGTTTTATATAAATGATATCATACCGTGTTCAACAGTCTTTATCTTGCTTCCCCCCCCCCCCCCCCCCCCCCCCCCCCCCCACTAAACATGCTGCCTTTGAGATCTGTATATGGAAACTTGTAGTTCTAAATTGTTCATTTTAACCAATGCATCGCATTCTCTTACATTTCACAAGGTACATATAGATTTTCTTACTGATGGATTCTTAAGTTGTTTTCATTTATATAGTCATTATAAGCAAGTCTTCAAGTCTTGACATGCTTGACCAGTCTCCTGATGCACATTTGTAAGGATTTCCCTGTGCCATATATCCAGAGATGCAGTTGTAGGCCTAGACCAAACACATTTTTAACTTACTAGGTATTGCTAAATTGTTCTCCAAAGTGGGAGTAACAATTTACTTTTGACACAGCAGTGACTGGTGCTGTACATATTCACCAACGTTGAACATTTCTATGCTTATAAAGTATTTTGCCCAACTAGTAATTATGAAATGAAAATCCAAAAAATGAGCCAACTTGCATTTGCTGGTACCTTATGAGATGACATGACTTTTCACCCGTTGTTTGCCTGTGAACTGCTTTCTCTGTGAATTGCTTATAGGGGTCCTTTGTCCATTTTCCTACATGCTTGCTTGTACATGGTTCTTATAGATGCATCAGATTATATTCAAATTTGGGTACGATTCCTTTCTTTTACTCATTGTAAATATTTTCTTTCAGTTTTTTGCTTGTTAAACTTTATTGATTGTGCCTTTATGATAAAGGTGTTTACATTTTAATGGAGTCCTAATTATCTATTTTTTGAGTTATGTTTTTAGCTAGAAATACTCTTCTACCAGAGTTTATAAGAAATTCTATTAAGTATTTCACTAATGACAGTAAATTAATATCTCTATCTCTATCTATCTCTATCTCTATCTATATAGGTCTACAATATCCTGGAATTAACTCAGGGATATAATATGAAGTAGGAATTTAATGTAATTTTTTTCTTCTATAAAGAAAACTAGTTGTCTAAACACCATCCTTCGCTTATGTGTACTGCGGTTTGTCGTATACCAGCTGTGGCCACACGTTTGGTCTTTCTATGGGCTCT
The DNA here is from genome assembly GCF_002007445.2 of Ailuropoda melanoleuca. Taxonomy (NCBI): domain Eukaryota; kingdom Metazoa; phylum Chordata; class Mammalia; order Carnivora; family Ursidae; genus Ailuropoda; species Ailuropoda melanoleuca. The sequence goes on from NC_048219.1 coordinate 182,526,178, forward strand.
CAATTTTGAGGAATTGGGTTTTTTACCTAGTCCTGTGTTAACACCATGCTGCTTTAATTACTATATTTTTTAAAAAATAACTTTGCTTTCTGGTAGAGTAAACCTCACGTCCTTGATCATTCTTTTTAATCGTCTTGGGTGCTATTAGATTTTTATTTTTTAATGTACGTTTCAATAATATTTTGCCTTTCTCTTAAATAACATGTTTGATATTTTTATGCAATACCTAAATATGTAGACTAATATGGGGGAGAATTGACATGATATTAACTACATCCACAAACATGGTACACCTCCCTATTTAATCAAGAGTTCTTTGGGGACTTTCAATGAAATTTTGTATGTTTCTCTGTTCTTGTTCATCTTCTGTTTGATCTATTCCCAGGTAGCTTATAGATGTCATTGATATTATTTAATTGTATTTTTTAAATGTTTTAAATGATTGTTATGATATTGGTATTTCTATGATCACATTAATTCCAGCAACCGTGATGAACAATCTTATTACATTTTAATCCTTGGTTTTAGTTTCTTTTGCATGTTCTTTACAGACAATTGTTTCTTTGCTTATGAAAATTCTTATGCTCATTTCTTTTTTCTTTTTATTAGCTCAGTAAGGACTGCCCAGAAAAGGTTCAGTAGTAGAGGCAATACTCATCATCCTTATCTTATTCCTGACTTCATAAGGACTTCCAAACTTCCACTATTAAGCACTGTTTTATGTAGATGATATTTACTAGGGATAGGAAATGTTTTTCTATTAATAACTTGCTAAGGATTTTATCAGGAATGAGTATTGATTTGAAGGGTTGCTTTTTCTGCAACTGCTGAGATGATAGTATCCTAATGTTTTGATGTGGTGAATGGTATTAGTATCCTGCCATGTAATGCCATTTTTGTGTTTTTTGAATGTTTCTACATGATCATAACACATTCTTCTTTTACAGATTGTTGAATTTGGTTTCCTAATATTGTATTTAGATTTTTGCACCTGTGTCCACAATAAAATTAGTTTATAGTTCTGTTCTTGCACAATCTTTCTTTCTTCTTTAATTCACTTCAAGTAAGATAGGAATTATGTGTTCCTTGAAAGTTCAGGAAGACTTCCCAATAAAATGATCTGAAACTATGTATATCTTTTAATGGATATGTGGACAAAAAGCATTTTTTTACTATGTGAGAGGTGGCAATTTACTATAAATTCAACTCTTCTGTTATTTCTCTACTCAATTAACATATATTAAGTAACAAATTATAGATAATTATGATATTCTAGAAGATTGTACATTTATCTACATTTGAAAATTTATTGGCATTGGGTGTTTTCATAGAATTATTTTAAAAGTTTAAAATTTCACTGTATTTGAAATTATAGCACTTTTCATAATATTGGTATTGCTTCTCTGTGCCTTCTCTCTTCTTTCTTATGTTACTTTTCCTATAGCTTTGTCTATATTTTAGGGAATATTGTTTGTCTTTAAAGAATCATTTTTGGATTCTCTGATGCCTGTTCATTTTTTTAAAAATTTGTATTATCTATATTATTTCCTTTTCTCTACTACAGCTATAGATGGCTCTGCTACTATCATTATTTTGGTACCTAAATTGTTCCAGATTTGGCAAATGAGATCCTCTTCAAGCAAGTCCTCTTGTTTTTTTTGGTTTTTTTTTTTGTTTTTTTTTGACATGTCTTCATCTTTCTTTGGGCATCTCTTTGCTTCTTGGAATGAAATATTTCCCCAAGGATCCCTGGTTTTATTAATGGATAATGAATGGCATTTAAAAGCCGAAACCAGGTTATCTGGAGTGCTCGTTGTGTTTGGAGTCTTGCTAGTCTAGGGCACAGACATAGTATACACGTACACGTAGTATACACCTGTATGTACTTAGACATTTAAACGTTTGGATTTCTCTCTATGAATTGAAAACCATACATTCCAAACAATACTTCTAGCTCCGGGCCAGTAGCACAGGTTCATCCGAGTTTTCTCCTGTCCTGTACTGTAACTCGTTTCTCCGACAGTGAGAACCCTACCTCCCCTTATTCTTAGTATGTTTACTTGTGGAACCAGTGCCCTTGTTTGTGACCAATGCTGCTGCACTGTCCACGTAGCAGAAATCCTCCTCACTCTTCCCAAGCTCTGACCTCTTGGGCCAGGCCACCCCCACCCCCACCGCATGAGTGTACTTACTCTCTTTCCCCTGATGGGGCTCCAGCCCCCAATGCCAGACATCTCATTGAGAAGGCACCTTCCTCATACTTTCCAGGTTCTGAAACTCCACTCAAAACCATCCATTAGTCTAGATACCCTTTTTAGCCTGTTTGGGCTTATGACCCCATCCCGTGTTGCCCCTCCAAATGGTGGGGAGGCTCTTTTCACTTGCTTCGGTCAACACTCCATGCTAGGCTGCTCACACATGCAGACCTTCTCTCAATCCACTTGGGCATCACTCCTCAGGCTGCATACTCCCCCTGCATGGACCTCCCCCTCACCACACTTGAGCTCTGACACCTTGCCCAGGGCTCTGCACAGATTGCCAAATCATCTCTCAATCCCCAATCCACGTGGACACCCTCCTAACACTGCTTGTTCTTTGATACCTCATACCAGGTCACCTCTTGGGTAGACGTCTCTACTTATCCTACCCTTTTGAGGCACCATCTTCCATGTCCTCATCACTCTCTTTGGGCTCCAAATCACACTCTAGGTCACTGTGGGTGACCTGACTCCAGCACAGACACCTATCTTGCTCTATACCATCCAATGGCTTTATGTTTATATTTTTCACCAAAGGAAGGGGAACATACTAAAAAGAGGAAGAGGAAGATGACACTTAAATTTTTAACCTACGTAGTTAGCAAACTCTAAAGTTAATTTATATTTCTATGCTTCTCCCAAACAAATTAAGAAACCTAGGAAAATTTTTCTTCAAATTCCTCTTTCCTCCTTTATTTATTATTGGCTTATATTTTGTTTTGTTTTTGTTTTGGG
>NC_048219.1:182529288-182536663 GCF_002007445.2 Ailuropoda melanoleuca
TTTATTTATTTGACAGAGAGACAGCCAGTGAGAGAGGGAACACAAGCAGGGGGAGTGGGAGAGGAAGAAGCAGGCTCCCAGTGGAAGAGCCTGATGTGGGGCTCGATCCCAGAACTCCCGGGATCATGCCCTGAGCTGAAGGCAGACACTTAACGACTGAGCCACCCAGGCGCCCCTAATTTTTTTTAAATGTATTCATTTATTTGTCAGAGAGGGAGAAAGAGAGAGAGCACAAGCAGAGGGAGAGGCAGAGAGAGAGGGAGAAGCAGCCTCCCTGCTCAGCAGGGACTGGATCTTACGACCTGGGATCATGACCTGAACCAAAGGCAGACACTTAACCAATTGAGCCACCCAGGTACCCAAACTTTTTGGATCTTAAAATCTTTTATTTTTCCTTTATCTTGAATGATACTCTGCATATAGATTTCTGGTTTGACACTTGCATTCCCCCAGAATTTTTAATATATTATTCTACTGTATTTTAGCATTCTCTGCTTCTATGAGAAGACTGATGAATTGTAGTTTCTTTGTGATTGTTGTTTCTTGTTAGATGTTTTTAAGTCTCTTTTTATTTGTTTTGCTTTTCTATGATTTCACTATTATATTTTGAGTTGTAGTTTTGTTTTGACTCATTTAGCTTGAGGCTTATACCTTTCACCCTTGACACATTTTGTGCTTTCTTTATATCCATGCCTACATGTCTCCTCCTGCCTTTTATTTTGGGTTATATCCAGAGTAATTTTCTCACTTCTGGTTTTCAATTCATAATGCTTTTTTGAAGCTATGTCTAGTGTACTGTTTAATCAATCTCTTAAGTTTCTCTTTCAATGACTGTATTTTAATTTTCAGAATCCTTATATGGTTATTAAAAAAAATCTCCTGCCCTTTGTATATGTGGTTCTTTTCTTTATGTATCATTTATATTTCTCCATTTATTGCTTTTAACCTTTTAAATACAAATTATTTTTAAATTTTTCTCATATTCCTCTATGGATAGAACTTTTCAAAATTGAAATTTCCCTATCATGTCTTTGGTCTCATATGTCAGTTCTCTTGTTGATTGCTTTCTGTGCCTCCCAAATTCTTGCAGGAACCCCAGTCTCCTCTTCCTGTGTGCTTTAGGCCTGGGGTCTGGATTTTCCTTCCTACACCAGATTCAGAATTGGATCATTAAGGCCTGTACGCAGTATTGCTCTCACCACGAACATTTCAGCGTTAGCTTCTGTTTCTGACTCTGATATTTTAGTAATTTCCCTGTGTCTAGCATCTGGACAGTTTCCTTTCTGGTTAACATGGCTTTAGTTTTTAAAAGGCTATGGTCTAAGAATATTTCTATTCTTGGAAGCAAGAGGTGAATAGTAGAGGAGTTGAAAAGAGGATATGAGGCAGTTTCTACTTTAGCTTAACCTGTCCGATTAATCTAAAATCATAGCACTGTAATGTTGAAAATTGAGAAGAGAATAAAAACAGGAAAATACAGTAATATTTCAATTTATACTCATTAAAAATTACTCATATATATATATACTCATATATTCATTAAAAATTTAAGAGCTGAAATTATCTTTTCCATATTTTCGAAGTACAATTACTAGAAAAACCAGAATCTAGACTTTAAATTATTTAAATACATGGTATATCTTTAAATGTTTTTTTTTTGTTGTTGTTCTTATTTTTGATGCATTTTTCTGATAATTATGAATTATATGCTGGTGAAGGACTTGTGAGTGAGACCCATCTTTAGCATTCCTGGCTTTCGTTTTCATAATTACTTCCTTTTTCAGTGGAAACTTTGTTTCCCTTTCTTGGTTCAAGAGTCCCTTTCCTTTTCACTTTCAAATTTGTAAGATCGTGGTAGGGTTCTATGATTTTCTTCATAGTTTTAGTAAATGACTGGTGGGTTAAAGCAATGATTTTTTCCCTAGGGATATGTACAGCTTAGATAAAACAGAGGAAGACACGATGGAAGAATGTATCTGTCATGGTAGAATTTTCAACCCAGCAAAGTAATAGGGCATTTGTGGACTCAGGGTTACCTTAATAACTTCCCTAAAATTGTGTTATGCACATGATTGCCTCTGACCAAAGGCCAGCTCTACCACTAATACAAATCAAATTTAGTACACATGTTTCTGAACATGTTCCTCGTGCGGTTTGAGAATCATTAAAATGTATAACAAGTGTATTTAAATAATCATTTTGGAATTTCTCATATTTCAACTCATTCCATCTGCTTTAATTTGTGAACTTTTTTATCATAAGCTTAAAATACAGTAAAAAGGTAACTAGGGTTACCTATATAACTAGGGTTACAATAACTTCACTGTACCTCTTCTAAGTAATCAAGCATGTAGGGGTGCCTGGGTGGCCCAGTCAGTTAAGTGCATGCCTTTGGCTCAGGTCATGATCCTGGGCTCCCAGGGTGGAGCTCCTCATGGGGCTCCCCACTCAGCGGGGATCCTGCTTCTGCCACTCCCCCTGCTTGTGCTCTTTTGCTCTCTCTGTCAAATAAATAAATAAAATCTCTAAGAAATCAAGCATGTAATAAGGATACATAAATACTGAATCATATGATGCAATCATATGCCAGATTCTACCAGAGATTCTTAAGTGCTGTTCTTTCTTCTTGTCTTTCTGCCTGTCTTTCTGTCTTTCTTTTAATTTTATTTTTATTTTTTATTTTTTTAATTTTTTATTTATTTATGTGACAGAGAGACAGCCAGCGAGAGAGGGAACACAAGCAGGGGAGTGGGAGAGGAAGAAGCAGGCTCCCAGCAGAGAAGTCCAATGTGGGACTCGATCCTGCAACGCCGGGATCACACCCTGAGCCTAAGGCAGACGCTTAATGACTGCGCTACCCAGGAGCCCCTTAATTTTATTTTTAATCTCCACTCCCAACATGGTGCTGGAACTCACAATCCCAAGATCAAGAGTTGTATGCTCTACCCACTGAGCCAGCAGGTGCCCCCTACTGTTAAGTTTCTTTTTTTTTTTTCTTTTAATGAGAGAGGGCTCTTTTTACTACAATTTCTTTTTTTTTCTAATATTATTTTTATTTGTTATGTGTCAGGCACTGAGCTGAGGGTATACAAATATTAACTCATTTATTTTTCTTTATTTTATTTCATTTTTTTTCAGTATGATAAGAGTACTATTTAATCCTCATGGTTTATTTATTTCACCCATCCCCCCCACTCACCTCCTGTCTGGTAACCATCAGTTTGTTTCTTACTGGTTTAAGAAATTAATAAGAGATCTCAATAATTTTCCAGAAAAAAAAATCACATAAAAGTTGGAGGTACAGTGACCCTAAATTTCATAATTTCTGATTCTAAAACATCGAATTGTTTTAGCATACAGGTAAAGCTGATCCTGAAGCATCCCAGAAATGGAGTTGTTAAGTTTCATTTTAAGGTGATGTTATCTTGTTCTTTCCAATCTTTCCATGCTTTCTGAAATCAGATGTGTAAGGTCAGTGATAGCAACTTAAATTCTGGGCCCTGAGGAAAACAAACAAACAAAATAGCCAATGACTTCTTTATGCAAACTGCAAAATTGCTGATTTATATTGGAGAGACACTCTTCTCTTCCCTGGCTTCCTCACCCTCACGTGCTACCCCCTTGTACCACTTGACATTTTCCCCAAGGGTTACAGCCAACATTCTATAAGATTTTTTTCTAAATCCCTTTTGCACTATTAGAAGGCTCATGAAATTTTAGAGTGAAATAGACCTCAGGGACATAAATTTCTCTGTGAAATAAAATTAAAATAAATTTAAAATAAAATAAAATTAAATCTATTTCTGGTTACGATTTTGTGACCCTCAACTTAAATATATCTGTTTCCTTCATTTTGTGTCCCTCTCACACACACAAAAGCCCTATTTGGCATATATTTATTATTCAAAGTTAATGGGGTGAGGTGTGTATTAGATTTGTTTTTTAAAAATAAAGAGTATTTGGGAAGAGTTTCTTGAAAGCTTTTAAGATAATGAAGATTGCTCATGGGTGTTGAGAATCACTACTTTTCATATATATATATTCTTATTGAACCAACTCTTCTGGAACATTGCTTGTTGTGAATTAATGTCATTTTGCACTCTACTAACGCTTTTAGAATAGTATGGCATTTTATAAAATCAGAATAACTCACCTCTACGTAGTAGATAATTTCTTTTACCCATTAAAAGGTGACTATTAGCTTAAAAGTGATGTTCACTTCAATTTAAACAAATCACTTGGCTCTTTACAGATGACATTTATTAAAGCCTATATCAGAAATGAAAAAAACAAAATCTGAAGTTTCCAAACAAAACTTTATTTTACTTAACAAATAATAGAACATTAACATTATTATTCATGAGGCTTATTCTTGAAAAATAGTCTTATCATGGGGCACCTGGGTGGCACAGCAGTTAAGTGTCTGCCTTCGGCTCAGGGCGTGATACCGGTGTTATGGGATCGAGCCCCACATCAGGCTCTTCCGCTATGAGCCTGCTTCTTCCTCTCCCACTCCCCCTGCTTGTGTTCCCTCTCTCTCTGGCTGTCTCTATCTCTGTCGAATAAATAAATAAAATCTTTGAAAAAAAAACGAAAAAGAAAAATAGTCTTATCAAAAAACATACTAGACTTCATGAGTTTCAGCTAGGAAGGAAAAAGCTCTACTTTTCATATAAATATCTTGATGCTCATTAGGAATAATCATTTAAATAATTTCCTAAATTGAAGGATTGTGTTGTAGTTAATGAAGCTTGTATTCAACACTGTATCATTAAGAAAAGGCGAATTTTCTCACATGAAGTTTCCTAGGTTGTTAAAAGAGATAGCATTGATCGTACTGCTATGGATGTGTGCTGAAAGGTGGAGCCTGGCTTCATCTGTGGCCACTGACTGAAGTGGAGGATTTGTATAAATTATGTTATGCAGAACCCAGAAGGTTGTGAACACTTCCTTTCGGGGGATCTCAATACATAGAGATTGAGCTCGATCTTTGAATGAGCTATAGTTAGTTCTTTTATATACATAAAATATTCCTGAATTCTGCCACAGAGCACTTTAGGTTTTACATTTTCTACGATGTATGTGTGTATATGTGTGTGTGTGCATATGCTCTCTGGCATGATTATGTTTTGCACTCAGGGCTAATCTTTGCTGAAGAACGGAAGTTCTCACTTCTGCTGCAGTGAGGCTCACAGTTCTGTGTAAGTGGACTCCTGGGCCCTGGAAGCTGCTGCTGGCTCCTTACTACATCTAGGATCTTGGACAAATACCCTAAATTCTTCAAGTCTCCATTTTCTCCAATGTAACAAAGGACAGGGTGACCAACAGCCCATTAGGGAACAAGAAGTTTCCCTAGGAGCAGATCTTTCAATACTAAGACCAGGAAAGTCCAAGGAAAACTGGGATGAATTGGTCACCCTAACCAAAGTTAGGGTGTAAAAGTCCATACCACCAGTGGTGTGCCGGAACTAGCTCCTACTAGCTGTGACAGCCAATTTTTACAGAACGGAATTCTGTGGGCCAGTTATTATATATTCAGAAATTTTGTGAGCTGTTGGTAGCTTGGAACCATCCGTGTTGGGAGTGTTTCCACCACTGTAATTAGCAAATGCTACAAATAAGGACATTTTTTCTCCCCAGTTACCTAGCATAGCATTGCCTAACAAACAACAAGGTTGATGGCATTTCTAATTTAAATAATCCATGTAAAATGCTTAGTGAAGTGCTTGATACAAAGTAAGTGCTAATTCAGTGCCACTGATTAGTCATTCGTTATTATCATTATTAATTTGCATTGACAATCAATAAATATATGTTAACTGAGCTGAAATCTCCCAGAAGACACTTCCTATGAATTAATTCACTGGATTTTTTTTTGTGTGTGATGTATCCAGAAGGTAAACTAAGTATATATTCTAGGTCTTTAAACTGGTGGTTTTCTCCATCTTCCCTTCTTATAAATTCCTTCTTTGTGAATCTAGAAAGATCTATCCTTTTCCCAGATTCACCATGACCAGTCTTCAAACCCTATGTGGCTAACCGGAGCAGTGACTCTAGAGCCAGAAGCGCATGAAGAATTATGCATTGGTGCTGTGCACAAAGCATGGTAAATTGGATTATGCTAATTAGGTCTTCAGAGAGGACATAAAGAAGGTGGCTCCCTGGCTTGTGACTGAGACCACCACCACATGGCTTGTTCTTGCCCACTGCCCAAATCTTTCTGGTATTTCTCTGATCTCCAATAGTTCTAGAAATTCCTACTTTTAGTCTTTGAGTTATAGAGAGTTTAAGGCATCTCTTTAAATACAAATCTGTTACTGGGGAAAGGCAACACATTAGGTCATCAGCAAGACTGCAAAGTAGTTTAACAAGTTAGCTCTAGCAAGTATCTTCGCTTTAAGGAAATTGACCCAGGAAGGTGGTGAAAGGAAAGTTCTGAAGTTTGGGGAGTTACAGACGAGGGCAGGTGGGTGGGCAAAGGCTGTAGACATATAGAGGCAGCACTGGAGAGTGTTAGTTCCGTATTTGGAGGAATGAATTTTAAAGGGGGAGGAAAGAGTTAGTACAAGAAAGAAGATGAAGGGAAATGATGGCAAATATGTCCCCTACTCTTGATTCTTGAGAACTAAGGAAGCTTATCCCCACAACCCTCTGAAATTTCAAATTTTAAAAAGAATCTTCAGTCAAGAGAGGTAAATGGTTTCAAACCCCCAACAGTTTTGTTGGGGTCAGTGTAGATCTTGAAGCATAAAAATGTACACCTAAGAGTAAATATGTCTAAGTAATTCCATCTCTGGTTCATTAGGAAGTCTAAGATATAGAAAATGAAGACTCTGCTTGGACCGATGAAAGATGGAAACATTCTAATGCCAATGTATTAGATCATCATTGGAGAGTTTTGTCCTCTCTCTGGCTCTGTCTGGCTGAAGCCAGCAAGCATTCCCTCCCCAGGAAGAACAGATCAATCTCTTAGGATGGGGATGTTAACTTGTGCTGAAGAGCCCTACTGGTCTCCCAGCAAGACATTTCAAGGAGCAGTGTGTGAGCCCCTCAGTTCCTTCTCAGTGTTGGGGGATTTCCAGCTGATCTCTCTGATTGCTCTCATACAGATAATGTAACATCATAAAAGGGGAGTTTCTGTGGCAGCTTACTTGCAGTGAAAGGTTGCCTGTGGCTAAGCAGCATTCCCTGATGTGAATGCCAGTTTCAGTGTTCCACACAGAGAGAAAAGGAAGGGATGACTGAGGAGCACAGGGGGATTTCTGTCACAGACCTAGGCCTTCAAAAGTGCTGGAGTAGAAAGAGGGAACACTAGAAACAACATTCCCAAAATACAGACATGCGTTAGACATCTAGCCCTTGGTTTTGTTTTTTT
>NC_048219.1:182537864-182546760 GCF_002007445.2 Ailuropoda melanoleuca
TGATGTATCCAGAAGGTAAACTAAGTATATATTCTAGGTCTTTAAACTGGTGGTTTTCTCCATCTTCCCTTCTTATAAATTCCTTCTTTGTGAATCTAGAAAGATCTATCCTTTTCCCAGATTCACCATGACCAGTCTTCAAACCCTATGTGGCTAACTGGAGCAGTGACTCTAGAGCCAGAAGCGCATGAAGAATTATGCATTGGTGCTGTGCACAAAGCATGGTAAATTGGATTATGCTAATTAGGTCTTCAGAGAGGACATAAAGAAGGTGGCTCCCTGGCTTGTGACTGAGACCACCACCACATGGCTTGTTCTTGCCCACTGCCCAAATCTTTCTGGTATTTCTCTGATCTCCAATAGTGCTAGAAATTCCTACTTTTAGTCTTTGAGTTATAGAGAGTTTAAGGCATCTCTTTAAATGCAAATCTGTTACTGGGGAAAGGCAACACATTAGGTCATCAGCAAGACTGCAAAGTAGTTTAACAAGTTAGCTCTAGCAAGTATCTTCGCTTTAAGGAAATTGACCCAGGAAGGTGGTGAAAGGAAAGTTCTGAAGTTTGGGGAGTTACAGACGAGGGCAGGTGGGTGGGCAAAGGCTGTAGACATATAGAGGCAGCACTGGAGAGTGTTAGTTCCGTATTTGGAGGAATGAATTTTAAAGGGGGAGGGAAGAGTTAGTACAAGAAAGAAGATGAAGGGATGATGGCAAATATGTCCCCTACTCTTGATTCTTGAGAACTAAGGGAGCTTATCCCACAACCCTCTGAAATTTCAAATTTTAAAAAGAATCTTCAGTCAAGAGAGGTAAATGGTTTCAAACCCCCAACAGTTTTGTTGGGGTCAGTGTAGATCTTGAAGCATAAAAATGTACACCTAAGAGTAAATATGTCTAAGTAATTCCATCTCTGGTTCATTAGGAAGTCTAAGATATAGAAAATGAAGACTCTGCTTGGACCGATGAAAGATGGAAACATTCTAATGCCAATGTATTAGATCATCATTGGAGAGTTTTGTCCTCTCTCTGGCTCTGTCTGTCTGAAGCCAGCAAGCATTCCCTCCCCAGGAAGAACAGATCAATCTCTTAGGATGGGGATGTTAACTTGTGCTGAAGAGCCCTACTGGTCTCCCAGCAAGACATTTCAAGGAGCAGTGTGTGAGCCCCTCAGTTCCTTCTCAGTGTTGGGGGATTTCCAGCTGATCTCTCTGATTGCTCTCATACAGATAATGTAACATCATAAAAGGGGAGTTTCTGTGGCAGTTTACTTGCAGTGAAAGGTTGCCTGTGGCTAAGCAGCATTCCCTGATGTGAATGCCAGTTTCAGTGTTCCACACAGAGAGAAAAGGAAGGGATGACTGAGGAGCACAGGGGGATTTCTGTCACAGACCTAGGCCTTCAAAAGTGCTGGAGTAGAAAGAGGGAACACTAGAAACAACATTCCCAAAATACAGACATGCGTTAGACATCTAGCCCTTGGTTTTGTTTTTTTGTTTTTTGTTTTTTTTAAGATTCAATCTCTGAATTGAACCAGACATTCTTTCCTATATGTGTGTGTTTTTTTTTTTTTCTCTCTCTCTCTTTCTCTCTCTCATGGTCCCTTGGCTTTTAAAACTATTGACTGAAAGCTTTTTCCTTTCTCCAGTCATTCCACTTCAGAAAGCATCTATGCCTGTATCCCCAGCAGCATGTTCCATCCACACCACAGAAGGCACAGAAAGAGACCTAAACTTTGTCTGTGTGCTTCAGGAACTTAAGTTAGAGGCAAGTATTCATTGCACATTTTTTTAAGTGAATAGTTAAATAATGTTATAAATTCATAGTTGACTTCAAGAAAGAAAGAGCCCCCTTGGGGGTGAAGAATTGAGGCAGATGTTCTGGCCCTGGTGGGAATGTTGCTGATCATGAAATACAAGATAATGAAAGTAGAAACACACAATTTTAGGCAAAGGAAACAAGATCATCAAAAGCAGCTTTGGAATAAATAGCACGTTGTGTTTGTGGCATGTTTGTTCTTTCACACAACAGATATTTTCTGAGCCCCTCCCATGTGCCCAGCACTGTGACAGGAAACTGGGGGTTCATCCTTTAAAAGAAGTCATTGTTCTCTGGGAAGTCAATATTCTAGTGGAACCGATAAGCAAGTGAATGGTTAAGTAAAATAGTTTCAATTAGAGACTAGTGAGATTAAGAGAATATTAAAGGAGAAAGTACTCTTGGAGTAAAGATGGCCAGGGAAGGCCTCTCTGAGAAGGTGGTGATTTTATTGTGACCTGAAGACTGAAAAGGAACAAGATGGGTGAAGCACAGAGAAGAGCGTCCCAGACAGAGGGATCAAGTAAACGCCTAAAAACAGGAACATTTTGGCAAGTTAAAGTCAACCCTGATTGCATATTAGAAATTACCTGGGGAGCTCTTAAAAAAAAATCTGTAATTGAGCCTCACCTCCAGAGTACTTGATTTAATAGTTTTGGGGTGGTGCCCAGACATATATCTACATATGAAGGAAACCTCCTCAGGTGATTCAAATGTTAGCCAAGGCTGAGAACAGGTAGATTAGAGAGCTGTGGTTCTGAAACTTGAGCATGCATCAGAATCACCTGCGAGGCTGTTGAATCCAGATGGCTGAGCCCCACCTTCAGAGTTTCTGATTCAGTTTGTTGGTTGTGGGCCACAAGAATGTGCATTTCCAACCTGTTTCCAGCAGATGATGATGATGCTAGTCTGGGAAGTAACTTGAAAACCACTGGGCATGAGAACAAAAATAGAAGCTAGTATTGAATGAGGAGGAGAGTGATACGAAGGAAGTTAGGAGAAGGAAGTTGGAAGTTCTATCCCGGAAAGGAAGAAATGCATAACAGAGCCACAACCACAGAAGTGATGAGGGCAACTGTGAAACTAGGAGGGCTGTTCCAGATGACCAAGAAGAGATGCAGAGCAAGAGTCCAGACCACAAATGGTAGGACAGATGAGAGACCTGGAGGACTGTGCTGGGTCAACAGATGACACAGCAAGCCGAGGATCCGGAAGACGGTCCTGCGTGACCAGAGTAGGACATGGGTGAAGTGGGACAGGTATATGGAGAAGAGGGACAGACATAAAAATGGCCAAGGAAAGAAAAGCAACTAGAAGGAGTATCCTGAGGTTTGAGAGAGTGGCCAAGTGTAGAGTCATCAGTGTATAGATGATGTTTCAGCCAGGAAACCTGGGTGAGGTCTTGGAGGAAAAAAAATTAGGTAAAGAAGTGAAATCGCAAGGAAAGACTTGTATTGGGGATAATGAGAAGAAAGTTGAATTGATAGAGGGAAATCAGATGAAAGCCCTTGAAACCATTATAGGTCTGCTCATTGGTTCAGGGAGCGGCAGATAAGGAAAGTCAATGAAGAGAATCAGGTGTGAGGACCTGGAACAAACATGCTCTGTCTAAATAGGTGATTGCAGCTATTTTGAATGGTGAGTAGTCTTTCTGCCCTACTGTAGGCACCAACGTACGTAGCCCCTGGAGATGGGCTTCCATTTGTTGCTACACATCAGATGTGTCAAATCTGCACACACTAATTCTATTGTGTTTGTGGGCTACTTTGTAACCTCTGGACTAATTAGTATCTAGTGTCTTGGGTCTCTAAATCTCTATCCTATGAGTAAAAGAATAGATTTCATCTGGAAGTGTCAGTGTTTAAAACAATGGAGAAGGAGGTGTTAGAGCTTAGGCTTGTAGTTGACTTACGTGAGCATAATGGGAATCAACAGCAGCCACTATGAAGCTGTCTTGGAGTATAGAACTGTTCTTGGCATGAGCAAGGTAATCATTCAGATCACATTTATGGGGCCACACTCAGTTTGGGGCATTTAATATAAAGCATGGTAAGGATGTACAGAGGGCAGTCGGAGAAAAATAACCAGAAAGGTGAGGTTCTTCCATTCTTTCATCTAAAAAAGAATGATTGAGTGACTTGGGGATAGTTTGCTTGAGGGAGTGATTACTCAGTCAGTGCAACTGACTTCAAATTTTAAAAAATGTCTTTAAGAAGAGGAATGTAATTTATTCCACTTAGCACAAATAGGTGGCAGCTTTGTGATAGAATTTCCCCCTCATTAATAAACATCTTTCCAAAGCCAGAACCATCTGAGATGGGATAGACTGGCCCAGGTGATAGTGAATATTCCATTCTTCGAGGTGACTATGGCCAAAGTACATGACCCATGGGGAGAAATCGTATTTCAGGGATTCAAACACACAAAGGATTTTTGGTAGATGACCATTTCCAGCCTGGGAGTCTATATTTTCATTATTTTACATCTTCTTGCAAATGAGCAAACATTTGGGGAACTTTTGTGAAGTGAAACAAATTACATGCCTCAAGGGTCCTGTGGGTCTGATCTGTGACCATTACTTCCCTGGAGAACTTAGAAAACCACAAGGCACAAGTGACTGTGATCTGGGGTCCTGTTCAGTCCGAATGTAGTCCCAGATTCTGTAACACGTTTGCAACATCCTTCCTATCGAAGGTTAGGAAGCAGGAGATATAATCAAATGTAATACTTGAATAACCAAGTTCAAGTCCTTTTCCTATCTCTAATATGAGCATTTATTAAGCTCCTACTAGGCACTAATTTTTATACTAAACCTTTCCTGTATTATCTTATTTTGGTTTTTAACAACCCCGTGGAGTCGCTAAACTTGAACCTCCACTTAACACTTGAAAAAAGTTAAGACCCCAAATCAGAGCTAGGAAAGAACTTTGAACAAGTCATTTAGACCCTGTGAAAATGAGTTTTGCAAGATACTGTTTTTAGCTTGGAAGTTTGTTGTGAGGCTCATCATAAAATAAACATCTTCATGGGAACTTCTTAGGAAATTGTTAAATGCAGATAGCACTATAAAAACATATGTGAATCCATGAAATAGGTCCTCGATGTAATTCTCTGTAGTTACCTGGGGAGAGGAGTAGAAGAATGTGCCTTGCATTTGATGGAGTTTTTGAGTTGAGAGAGATTTAAAATCTTTTATACTTCTTTGCTAAGGAAATAATGAAAAGAAGGATTAAAAAGATAAACTGCAATGCAGGCAGATTTCAGTATTTAAAAATCAAGCCTGTAATAGGATAAACAATTGTCTCTGTGAGACCTCATAATTTAAATTCTAAAAGCATTAAAAAAAATATTTACATTTTAAAGCTACTGTCAACCAAATGACCTCTCATCTTTAAGATGTGTTTTTTTAAGTATAAAAATACAGGTGATATCTTATTTCTTCCAACAAGAGTGGTTATATGCTAGGGTTAACTCAGAAATTCATCTTAATTAAAAATCAACCAACTACTGAGTTTGTGTTTCATTGAAATAAAGTCATGCTTCCTTTTCTAGATATACAGACCCTTTCACGAAGCTTTTTAGAAAATGAGCTCCCATTTTGTTGTATTCACACATAAACCAGAGAAGTTATTCAAAGAACTGTTTGAGAGTCCGCATACCTAGCTGGTAACGGTAAATAAAGTTGGCGGGGTTTTCTTCATGTGCCTGTTATATTTTGGAGGATATCTTCATGATTAGAAATGGTTTTCTTATATATTACTGACACATTTTAGGATACTCAAAGTGGCCTGATGCATTTATTAAACACTTTCTTATAAGATATTCAGCCTATTCCTTTTGCTGAAACTTCATTTATAATTCCCTCCATCTTGAATTTTTGTGTATTTTATAGCCTGTCTATGGGTTAGTTTCAGCCCTACTCCTTCCATGAAGTCTGCATTTTTGAGTTGAGAGAGATTTAAAATCTTTTATACTTCTTTGCTAAGGAAATAATGAAAAGAAGGATTAAAAAGATAAACTGCAATGCAGGCAGATTTCAGTATTTAAAAATCAAGCCTGTAATAGGATAAACAATTGTCTCTGTGAGACCTCATAATTTAAATTCTAAAAGCATTAAAAAAAATAACATTTACATTTTAAAGCTACTGTCAACCAAATGACCTCTCATCTTTAAGATGTGTTTTTTTAAGTATAAAAATACAGGTGATATCTTATTTCTTCCAACAAGAGTGGTTATATGCTAGGGTTAACTCAGAAATTCATCTTAATTAAAAATCAACCAACTACTGAGTTTGTGTTTCATTGAAATAAAGTCATGCTTCCTTTTCTAGATATACAGACCCTTTCACGAAGCTTTTTAGAAAATGAGCTCCCATTTTGTTGTATTCACACATAAACCAGAGAAGTTATTCAAAGAACTGTTTGAGAGTCCGCATACCTAGCTGGTAACGGTAAATAAAGTTGGCGGGGTTTTCTTCATGTGCCTGTTATATTTTGGAGGATATCTTCATGATTAGAAATGGTTTTCTTATATATTACTGACACATTTTAGGATACTCAAAGTGGCCTGATGCATTTATTAAACACTTTCTTATGAGATATTCAGCCTATTCCTTTTGCTGAACCTTCATTTATAATTCCCTCCATCTTGAATTTTTGTGTCTTTTCTAGCCTATCTATGGGTTAGTTTCAGCCCTACTCCTTCCATGAAGTCTGGATCAAATACTGGAATTTGATTCCTTTCCTGCCTTTACAATAATTACTGTCTATACTACCTACTAAGACACTTAGAGTTAAAGAGTGGAACTCAATTGCTTTTCCCTTTGGCAGTTAGTGAAAAAAAACCTTAAAAGGATGTCTAAGATGTAAAACAGGGAAGTTTTCAGCAATCTTTCTGTTAGAATCCATTAGGCCTGACTTAGGAACCTCTATGACCTGACCTGCTGAAACTTTCATCAGAACTCCTAAGACTCCCAGAGCATAACTGGAAAACCACTAGGGAAGAAGCTGCAAATCCCATTTTCTACAGGGGAAGGCAGGTACTATCAAGGATGGAAATGGACTGGTGGCTGCACAGAGGGCTTAGTCTAAGGGGTGGCTACATCTCGCTCTGGTCTGCTGATGTCAGGTGGGGCTAAAAGCTCAGTCTGTTCACATCTATAATCCTCAAGAGAAGCTAGACTGCCAGATTGCCTTAAATGCAATTCTCTCAACTTCTGAACGTTGGCAATAAATTTATATATTTGTAAAACAATGGGCTGGCCAAAACAAAGCAGATTTGCTGGCCAAATCTGGCCTACAAACTGCTTTATAATGACCCTGCGTCCTTGAGTGTGGACCCTGGGATGGAAAAGGTCATGCATGTTACATTTATTATTTTATCTTCCATGTCAAGCACACTACCCAGTTCAGAGCAGGTTTAATTTGCTTAATAAAAGAATAACATTTTTTTAATAAAAGAATAAAGGATGAATAGATCAAATAGGCCACTATCATAATGTCCGCATAGTTGTAGGGTTTTTTTTGTTTGTTTGTTTGTTTGCCTGTTTCCTGAATTAAATAAAGACAATGTGGTGTAATAGAAAGAGCTGCTACGCGGGGCGCCTGGCTGGCTCAATCAGTGGAGTATGAGACTCTTGATCTCAGGGTTGTAAGTTTGAGCCCCATGTTGGGTTTAAACATTACTTAATAATAAAATCTTAAAAAAAAAATAAGAGTACTTGTCTAGAAGAGGGGATATAGGTTGTGGGTCAAAATTTGCCTGCTACCCTGTACAGGGTCTTAGGCAATTCACTTTACTTACTTGAGTCTTAGTTTCCTCATCTCTAAAATGCTGAGATTCAATTATAGTGTTGGTTTTTTAAGCAGTGTTTCAAGGAAACTTTAGGATTTGGGGGGAAATAATTCAATGGGATTCTGAAGGGATGAGATGGGTGCCTAACGCAGAGGAAATCTTTAGGATTTAGGGATTCAGAATAAGATTACATTGACTTTTTGGTAAATCATCACAGAATAAACATACTTCTGCTCCTGCTTCTTCCCAAAACTCTAAAGTGACAAGAAAGAATTTTTTTTTTTAAGGAATAAAAACATAAAGACCGAAAGAATGAAAAACAATACAAGAGCAAAAAGAAATTAGACACTGGGGAATTTAGCAGACTCGAGAATGCTTAATTCCAAGTCAGCCTGCTATTTTTACATGAAACCCTCTAGGACTATTTGACTCTTTAGATTATGTCTATGTACCGCCTTTAAGATATATTTTAAAAGGACACATTTGAACAAAAAGTTCTAGTGCCAAAAAATATTGTAAGCCCCTTGACTGGATGAAAGCCCTCCTGGTGTTACTGTTCTCTGATTATACCTTGTACAGTAGGCTGTATTGTGCAGAGTTGTGGGTATTGTACGTTCCCCCAAGTCCTAACACAACATGCTAAATGGGCACACAGCAGTAATACATTCTTCCTGTCAGGACCACATTTTTTTCTGGCATCCTGACTCACAAAAGTCACAAGTGAAGTCTGTGGGAAGCAACAGCGCCCTCTCTGGTGACGAGTCCCATGAAACTCCATGCTCATCAAGTCCTCTGTCAAGTCTTCCATTTATAAATGTCCCTAAGGATTGGAGCCCTAAGTCATTTGTTATAGTAATTCATTAATTGGCATTTCAGAGCCAAGACAACAAGTGTGGCCAAAGAATTATTTCTGATGAGATCAGCAATAGCAAGACTGAAGCAATCTCATTTTAGAAAATATCTAAATGGGGCTCACTCGTCAATGTGTCTCAGATTCTTTCACAGTTTCAAATCTAATGGGCAGCGCTGGGTTTCCTTGAGATAGCATTTCAGTGAAACACTTTTTAATTCATTTTACACAGCTCTTATTAGATTTGTAAGAAGATACACATTATATAAGCACTCCATGGTCACTTGAGAGGAGAGTAGTTACGTGACTCATTTAACAGGCAATTACCTGTTTAGAGAAGAGACAAATACCCTGTGTCTGACAAAGGCTCTGCCTGTATGACATAAACCAAATGTTTGAGACTGTTACGAAGTCCTACATTGAGATCACCTCTGAGCTC
>NC_048219.1:182546860-182588094 GCF_002007445.2 Ailuropoda melanoleuca
TCAGAGATTGTGAAAATGAGTTCAATTTATATGAAATGATAGAAAATGAAACCATCCAAATATCAGTACTCTCATTCTTCTCTGAGGCATAAAATGCCACAGCTTAATAGGAAAGTTACAAACGAGCTACAAAGGAGAAAGGAGGAAAATCTTCAGACATGCAGAGCAAGGTTTCTCTTTATTGTTACCCTGATAAAATTATCATCTATCAAGACAAATTACCATCAGCACAAATTCTGATCATCCATATTACAGCTGGTGATGAGGAAGCAATGGCTAAGGACAAAGTTAAAAGATTTGCCTCAAATTCTAACCACCACCACTACATTTTGAAATACAAATATGAAACAACAATTACTCGGCAATCATTTATAAATTCTAAATTGTACCAAACAGTACATGTTCTTAGATACACTGAAGAATCACGAAGGAATTCTGTTAGTGAAGTGTCACTATCTCTATGCCAGTCTATCTCTTCTTGCCCATTATGCTGTAATGTATCTAGAATAGCTCCATGATAACTTCTAGACACATATCTATCTACATGACTGAGTATTTTTCATTTGCCTCATGTATTTTATTTTATACATGGACCTGCCTTGTCACAGAATTGCATATATGTGAAAATTATATACACACATACAAGTACACATGTACACAGGCATACACACCCACATTTCTAAAGGATTCCAAACAATTTTGGAAAAACAGATACAGTTAGCACAGGTCTGTTAAAGTAAAAAAAAAAAGAAAGTTGTGATTGAAAATGTTAGACAGGGAAAGATAATTACACCAGAAAGATGAGATAAGATATTTTACATATTCTGATGGTCCAGGAGCCTGGGCAGAGAGACAAATGTGTTGCATCATTACATAGATCTCATTTGATAAAAAAGAACTAAAATACCAATATGTCCTCATCCTTAGCTGACAAATATATCCATTGAGTTATATCTTATATAAAGACGTTGATATTGTGATAAAAAGATTCCTATCACCCTGAGGAAAAGATCTAAATACATAGTGTATGAAAACAAAAGCCAAGGGACTGAGCTAGCAACATCCAAGACTTGAATATTTTCCTGGAGGTAACTTAACTCGTTAGAAGCTGCTTGGTGAGGTCAGGCAAAGGGGTCCTAGTTACCTAGAGAACTATGTAAGATTCTTCTCTTTCTATATTTTTTCATGTAATTTTTCTGCCCTGCTATCAGGTCATATTCTCCTCTCTTCCACACATGGAACCCTGTTCTTCTCCCCACTTCTATACATTGAAACATATAAATTAAGATCTGACAAACACTCGCGTCCATTTTGGGGGATTCTGTGGTATTTGCATTTTAAGATTTGCCTCCAATATGAGATGAGACGCTGTTCAGTCTTGGAGGAAGAAAAAGAGATTCTTTTGGGCTTAGGATAAGTGGTCTCTTTAGCTGCCTGTTCCTCAAATTGTCTTTCTATCCCAAGGTAACAGATTCAGTGACGTCCATTAAGAGGCACATGAGCCAGTGATGTGAGGACAAGTAAGGGAGACATTTTCCAGATTGCCACTGATGAAACACTTTTCTCAGAAACATTTAAAAAAATTATTTACAAGAGACAGCTGAGTGCAACAATTTCTATGCTACCTTTTTGGATGCTACGTGAGTTATCAACACTAGAGTAGAATTAAAATCATGAAGTGTTTCTAGCAGAGTGTATCAGCCGAATACGTTTGATTTAATGTCTGTAGATACAGTGTGAAGCGGAGTTTAACTGCATCAACAATTATTTTAGCACTGGCAGGTGGACCACAGTATGGTTAAAAAAATGGGCATTAGAACACATGGCTGAGGTTCATATCCATGCGGTGTCATTTATGATCTCTATGATCAGGACAAGTTCACCTCCCTCAATGTCAGTTTTCCTCATCTGTGAGTTACAATGAAGCTTTATCTCCTTATGAAATTGTTGTGATAAATACTTTCGATAATGTATGCAAAGTGGATAGCACGGTATCTTGAATGTAGTACTGCTCAAAAAAAAATATCAGTTACCACTGCCACCCCCTAGTATTACTACAATTGTTTTTATTTCATACTTTTTTTTCAAAACATGAAGTAGAAATGTAAGCATAGAAACTTTCTATGTGCAGTAGAATTGACAAAAAGTTAGCATAAATATTTCCTTTCTCATGAGTTTTGCATAGAGACCACCTGCTAATGAATGTGGAGAAATAACAAACGAATTAAAAGCTTTATGTAAAATTGAGGTTATTTTCAAGTTCTCTGACAGAAACACTGAGAGCATTTTCAAAAATTTTTATCTTGGAGAACTCCATTAAAATCAAAATGCTTTGAAATATTTTATTTTAAAAAATGCTAATTTGGAAATCTTAAAAAAGAGCAAGATCTAAAAGCTATCAGATGGCAGACCAAAAGGAAACTGGGCATAGCCTTCAGAAAGATAGTTCATATCCTATCCTTCATTTTCATTTATTGTGGGGTAAGTTTCCATGGAGTTCTAGCCTTATGGGGTAATTGGACGATGCTGATGTCTAAGTAGCAAGAAAATATTCTAGAAAATTAGACGTGAAAGCAACATAACTGTCCCTCATGAAACATTCAAGTGAGGCAGGATTTCTCAAGTTGATATTCAAGGATTGTCTGAATAATCACTTGGAGCACTTGTTAAAATGTAGATTACTAAACTCTAACAAGATCACACTTATCCAGAATTATGTCCCAGTAAGGTACATTTTTTAAACAGTCTCCTTATATTGTCTTATAACCACTGTGGTAAATATTGGGGCACCTGGCTGGCTCAGTCGGAAGAGCATGCAATGTTTGATCTTGGGGTCATGAGTTCGAGCCCCATGTGGGGTGTAGAAACTATTTAAATAAATAAATATTAAAAAAATAAATTAATGCCTCCTTTGTATATTTTAGAGGAAAGCACTTCTTTTTGCTGGTATTATTTTTAGGCGAGAGACAATTATGGCCAAGTCATTTTATCATTGTTATTCATGTTTGGTTTTTACCACCGACGTGAATATGGTCTTCATATCTGGTATCACTCAGGTGATAAAAATGAGTCATTACAGCTTTAAATGTTGAGTACAATGAACTGGGGAGGCACACGTAGGAGCAAGCTTTTTGTGCAGGATCTGTGTGGTCTGTGTGTTGTTTGCCTGTTCATTGTGTGTCCACCAGCTCAAGGACATCTCTACTTAATTGAAGCCTGTTTAACTCAGTCTTTAGAATCCCTAAAAGCAGCACTCTGTACATGTGGGATAACAGGCAGAATGAGACAGGGAGAACACTGGCTCTCTCCACACACATTTTTTAATGAATTATGAAATGACACATTAAAACTAGTCTTCAAAGGGAGGATTATGTTTTTCTTTCTTTTTTTTTTTTTTTGTGCTCCCTATAGGCTGTGTCTGTTTTGCGATAGACCTATTCATGCAAATCAGAAAACTTATTCTGTGAAATCTGTAACATTGTCAAATGTGGTGTTAGAAGAATCATTGAAAGAAAACAGACTAGATTTCAGAAAGATAAAAGGGAAAAAAAACACATTAAAAATGGCCTAATAAAATTTAAATTTCTAAAATATGATTTCACACACTTTTGTCTGGGCATAAATTTAATAGATCACCTCTGAGATGTAATTGGGGTTTCTGCCAAAACTCTTTAATTTCTTTGCAGTGGAAATCGGAAATCATAAAAACAGAGGCAATAGAGAGAGGGAGTGTGTGTGTGTGTGTGTGTGTGTAAAACACTCAAATGTTGTTAACTCTCCTTTGAGATAACTTAAGTCTACTTGAAATCTTCTAATATGATAATGAAAAACCAGAACTGAAAGAGGTCTTGAAAATGAAAAAGAATCGCAGGAAATAAAGTTGTGCTTTTCAATGTTTTTTGAGACCTGGCATTTAAAAAAAAAAAAAAGTATCCAGATCACTTTTAAAATCAATAGCATAGCAAAACCAAACCCTACACACACACACACACACACACACACACACACACACACACACACACGTACACACATATGCACACACCCTTTCTATTCAGGAATAGCTATTTTGAAGAAAGACAAGTTTCAGGGGTTTGGAGATAGCTCTCTCATATTCAAATCTCATGTTATGCTTCTCTAAGTGCTAAAAGTTTCTTTGCCTAATATTCCTTGGTTTCTCTGCTTCCTTTGGACAGGTATTTGGATGACAGTCAATCAGCACTTTATAAATAAGAAAGCTTGGATGTGACTAGCAATCACAGTCCCTCTTTGTCACCAGCACAGTGAGGATACTTGTAGGGGGCCTGCACTGACCTCACAGCCACCCCACCCTTGATTATTGAGAACTTTGTTCTCTAGGCCCCCAGATCCAGATCTGTGGTTTGTCTGATGAATCCAAAGCCATGTGACCAACAACTTGGATTGTTATAACAATCTTTGTTTTATATGCAGTAACAGAAATTAGTGGCTACCATTAATGGTTACCATTTTCTGATTTCCATCCCCCAAACTTTTGGCATGTTAGACTAATGTCTATTTTGGCTAGGTTCAGTTGGGAAACCTTGACAGCCAGAGTGGGGACTTCTTTCTTAATCCATCATGGCTTTCTGGTAATTCCCCTGAAGTTTCTGAGATGGGGCCTTACAACAATTTAATGCATCACTTAATTTTATCCCAGGGACTGTTCTGGGTCTTCTGATCTACCTGAGCCACTGCTTCTTGAAATATTGCTTCTTTGGGTCCATATTAGATCCCCTTTCTAATTTCCTTTTTAGATCTCACTGCTCCTTGGCAATCAACCCTAAGATTTCTTCAGTAACATGGTGGTCTGGCTGATGTTCCATCCTCAGTGTCCATCTCTCCTAAGCTATGCTCCTGGCTGAAATTTATACAGCCCCATTCCTTGCCAACCACCAAACAACTCCCAGACTTTGCACCATTAAGCTAATCCATCCTTTCCTTCTCACTGCATGTGCTTCTGGTTTAGCCTGAGTCTTCTCTCTTGTGCAATATCTCCAGAATCCCCAGGTTATCTTTGAGGACCAGGGACATGTCTTCACTCACCTCTAACCCCTCTTCTCACTCTTTCTCAGTGTCACCTTTAAAACACAGCTGCAGGATCTGAACTGATCGGATGCAGGTGAGACTGTCATAAAGATTCTCTAGGACATCATGGATGTATGAGAATGTGAGAAAATCCACAGGGAGAGAGATCGCTTCTTAAACTCAAAGGAAAGCCAAACAGAACAGTTTGTAGGTCATGAGGGTGAATAATGATTTCTCATTAGTGAAATGTTGATGTTCTCTTGGACACAACAGGGCACCTGAGCTTTCCTATTATTGCCATCAACACCACCCAACTGTGACATTGTATTTAGCTGGGTAGTACTTTCTTACTTGGAAAATTATTTTGCCCCCTCTCATTCCTTTAACTTCACAAGCAGTCGTTAACTCTGTTACTTTCTAGAGTGTGGCCATCCTTAAATCAGCACATTAGGCAGAAATTGTGGAGGATCAGTACTGCCCTTCAAAAATCTCTTTTAAAAGTTTACCAAATGTAGTATAAATGATTTGCGTTGGAGCATGTGGGTGGCTCAGTCGGTTAAGTGTCTGCCTTTGGCTCAGGTCATGATCTCCGGGTCTTGGGATGGAGTCCCCACATTGGGCTTCCTGCTGATGAGGGAGTCTGCTTCTCTCTCTCTCTCTGCTCCTCCCCACTGTTCATTCTCTCTCTGTCTCTCTCAAATAAATAAATACATAAGATCTTTAAAAAAAAATTATTTGTGTTTATTTTACCTTCCTCAGGAGGCCAATCCCACCAGCTTTTCCTACTACATTGAGGTCACTATTTCCTTGGTTAAGTACCAGAGAAAGTAAATTATACACATTGAGAACTTCTTGTACAAGAATTATTGTTGTTCTTGTTATTTGCTAAATATACACAGTTGAATTTGCACAAGTTAAATATTCATATGGCATAATGCCACTGAAGTGAGGTTAAATAATTTACCTAAAGTCACAGCCAGCTACTGAAAGAAATGAATGTATCATTCATGTCTCCCCACCCTAAATCAGGTTCTTCTTTCATTAGATGAATGTTGGTTAATTACCTCCACTGATGGGAACTGATTGGTTGCTATGTTTTCCTGACTTCCTGTGTCAAGTAGGATTCTGAAGCTGAGTCCAGGCTCAGCAAGAAAGACCACAATAATCATTGCTCTGCCGTGGACACAGGCAGGCAGAAGTGACACACCTCATATTGAGAATTAGAAACAGTTATTTCCTTTCTCAACCTAACTGTATAGTCATGTGAAGATTTTAAATCCAAGAATTAATCATATCTTTCCTGTATGGTCTCAGTTAAAAAACTAGGCTTAAGAACAGGATGAAACATTAGCAGTAGAGATAATTGATTGACTAATTTTAAGTGTATTTTTACGATGGACAAATTCTTAAAGTATTCATTAACTAATGGAATTATGGCAGTGTGTGATTGCTGTCTGTACAGAGCAGGTTACAAAGTGCAGGGTCATAATAGCCCCTTGCCTCTCAAAGAGCTGGGCAATGCCCCAGCACACTCGCCTTTGCTGAGAAGGATCAAGGGTCTTAAAGCTATTCATGGTCCTGGTCCCCTCAGCCTCCATAAGCTGCTCTACTCATAGGCTGCCCTACAGGATAAAGGGAAAAGAGAAAAGAAAAAGCTGCCACTGCCTGCAGGAAACAGCCATTTAGACACAGCGTGGAGTTAGGTTCTTGATTCCTGGGAGAATTATCTTGACAAAATCTTTCACCGTCCTCCTTCAAGGCTGCTGAAGACCAAGACCTGTCAGTTCCCCAAGTATTTATGGTGCATTTCCTATGTGGTGGCCCCTAGTTAGGCACCGTGTAGGGCAGCATGAGGATAATCCTGCAAGCTGTCTCCTAGAGGTCTCCTTTCAGATACCCAGCAGGATTGTATTTCCCTTTCACTCTGATATAAAAGGTCACTTTTCTTTAGGTTCATGAGAAAAGGAAAGCATCTGTGTCTACTCCAGAGCAGTCCACAGACAGCCTGATTTTCTACTGTCACCAGGTCCTCAGTTTTTACTCTTAGCACTGGGGCATCATTTTCCTCAACACCTTTCATCCTACATGGTGTGACATCTATCCTCCTTTATGTTTGGGGGGAAACTTGAACTGTCTAAGGGCTTTGCCCATGACTAATTTTACTGAAGGTTTGGGTTTCACCAGTGGGGCAGGGTGCAGCAAGGACACTCTCTGATACTTCATAATTGGAGACAACTTAGTCTTTAAGAATAGAAATTAATGGTCCTAAAATGTTCCTTGGTCATTTTGCTTACCTGGGTTTTCTCTCTGCTTACTGGTCACTGCTTCCTTTATGGCCCTCTCTTCTTTGCCTCAGAGATGTCACACACAACTCTTCTGGGATACTCAGCTAGGATCCCCACCCCACTCCCCTTGATTCCTATCCAGAGCTCCTAAATTCCAAACTCCATCACTTGACAATGCAGACAAATTTAACTCTGAATCCCCATCACAGATCAGACTCTGTACTTATTTTGCATATCTAAATTATACGTGAAAAGCTTTTTCTATCCCTAAGCACCTGCCTTGAATTTCACATATCCCTGGAATATGGGACTGTGGCAAGTTTTTGTTCTTTTTAATAAGAATTGTTTTCCTTCCTGAGAAAGAGAGAAACAGAGAGAAAACTAACATGCGTTGAGTGTCCACTAAATGCTCAGCATGATATTAGAAAATTTTGGATGGTTTTATCATTTAAGTAATAAACTACTTCTTTTGAGGCTATGTAATCGATGTTTTAATTCATGGGCACTGAATTTAGACTGACAGTTTTCAAATTCCAGCTCCAGCCCCTTCTGTAAGATATTAGGCAAGTAATTAACACCTCAGATTGTTATCTGTAAAGTGGAGATGATAGCAACCCATGGAACAAAGACTGCTAGTGAGAATTAAATGAGATGCTCCTTGAAAGCAATACACACAGAGCCTTGTTTGTTACTGCTGCTGCTGCCATAATGATGATGGTGGTGATGATGGTATGATGATGATGGTGATGATGGTATGATGATGATGGTAGTGATGGTAGTGATGATGATGACGGTGATGATAATGGCGGTGATGACGGTATGAGGATGATGGTGGTGATCATGATGGTGATGATCATGATGATGATGGTGGTGATGATGGTATGATGATGATGATGGTGGTGACAGTATGATGATGATGGTGGTGATGATGATGGTGGCAATGGTAGTGATGATGATGGTGGTGATGATGATGGTGGTGATGATGGTATGATGATGATGGTGGCGATGGTAGTGATGATGATGATGGTGATGATGGTGATAGTATGATGGTGATCGTGACAATAATGGTGATGATGTTGATCATGATGACGGTAATGGTGATAGTGATAACAATGAAATTAGAAACTGTTTCTCCATGGTCCAGCTGGGGAGAATAAGACACACAGTTTCATTTCCATAAAATGATCACTCCCTGGGAGGTCAAAGACAAAGAACTCCAAAAAGTTCTGTCTTTCACATATTCAGGTATATCTATGGCAATATTTTAATGTTTGCTTATTACTAATAGATCATGAGAAATTGATAATGAAAGTTAAGAAAGCAAAATAACAGAACTTTCATACATCAGCTTGTAAGATGCTCCTGACTGGCTCCTCTCTGCCTGTCCGGCCTCTGTTCCATCCTGCCCTACTTAACTCACTCTGCCCAGCTACACTCTTAGAGCAATGGAGCAGAGTACTATTTAACATAAAATACAAAAACCAAGGCTTTTCTAAAGCCTGACAAAAGTGATTATCATTTATAATGAATACAAGGATTGTATTTATCATCTCAAGAGAAGCTATTACAATTCTTGAGAATAAAATTAACTCTGAAAAGTATAAAAAGATGTATATGAAAGAAAAAATATATAATTTTACTGAAAGTCTTAAACACCAGGTATTATAAGAGGAGATATTCAGGGGATATGAGGGATTTTATTGCCCTTAAAATAATACATGAATACTTTATCTGCATGTAAAGTATGTCTGGAACTAAAATATTTTTTAAAAATATATAAAAAGTGTGTGTTTATGATACGGTGAGTAACCTGCCATGAGCCAACCCTCAGCTACATGCTTGGGGGAATTTTCCCCTGTTTGGTGAGCAGATCTATTTCAGAAGATGTGGCTGGATGACGACAGGCTGACAAAAACTGTTGAAAACCCTGTCAGTTCTCTTATCCACAAATACATCTCCTCCTAATTTCTTCATATTAATGGCCCCAACATTCCCTAAATCTTTAAAATCTTAAATTCATCTTTAATGATTCTCTCCTCCTCACCTAACACAATTTTTGAGTACTGTGCTAGGGGATGCTTAAATCAAAATGTACAAAGTTAACATTCCATAACAATTTCATCAGAATGTACTCCTAAGCTTCCATGCTTTCTCCCACCTTGTGGTCACTGACCTAGGTTGGGCTGAACAATGGTCATGACCTTCTTGCTGATTTCCTCCCTCCCCCATCTTTCTCTATTCTCATTGTAATATCACCTCTTGGAGTTCTGAACTGGTCTCTCTCCTAATTAGAGTCTACATTGCTCTCTAATTCCCACCCTTAGAAGTCCAGAATCTAGGCATTGTCATTGAAGCTCTCCATAATGTACTTCTTGCAGTCTTATTGCCTCTCCCGATTTTTAAGAAGAAATATTACAGATGTTAGGAAGAATAATTCCTTCCTACATCTTTTGTTCTTTTCATGCAAGGGGTACTCAATTGGCAAAACACACTTGGAGGAATAGAGTGATTAGCAGGTTGGAAAATCTGAGAATGTGGAGCTCAGTTTCTCTGTCCTTCTTCTTGGGAATGGACCTGACTGCAGAAAGTACACATGTGAACCTGCAATTCTTTGCTAGTGTTACCTTTGACAAGGTGGTTGAATTTGTCTAATTCTGGAATCCATTTGTATATCTGAGCTATATTCTTGAGTTTAGTCTTCATTGCTGATATGGTATTTTGATATATAAAGTAGGTAAACTTTGTGCATGGATTTTCTTCAGCTTAATTCCTTTGAGATCTGTGGTAGACAGAATAATGTTCTCTGTGCCTTGAAAGGTGTCCATGTCCTAATCCTTTGAACCTATCAATAAGATATCTCACCAAGCAAAAGAGAGTTTGCCAATGTGATTAAATTAAGGATCTTTAGATGGGAAGATTATCCTGGATAATCCAAATGGGCCCAATGTAATCACGAAGGTCCTTAAAAGAGGGAGGCACAGAAGTTGGAGATGTGGCAATGCAAGCTAGTGGTTGGAGTGATACAAGGGAGGGGTTGTAAGGCAACTGATGGAGGCAGTCTTCAGAAGCTGAAAAAGACAAGGGGACAGAGTCCCCTACCCCCTGCTTCGAAGCCTCTGGAAGGACTGTGGCCTAGCTGACACCCAGATTTTAGAATTCAGGTTGCCAGAGCTGTAAAACAACACATTTGTATTGTTTCAAGCCAGTAAGTTTGTGGTGAATTGTTACAGAAGTAATATGAAACTAGTATAAGATCCATCTTTGTTGTTCATATATCAATAGTTGGCTCCTTTTGATTGCTGAGTAGTATTCCAAGGCATTTAATCATTCACCTGTTGAAGGACATCTGGAGCATTCTAGTTTTCAGCTAATAGGAATAAACCTGTTATGAACATTTGTAAACAGGCTTTTGCGTGAACATACGTTTTCATTCCTCTGAGGTAAATACCCAAAAGTACAATTGCCAGGTCTCATGGTGAGCACAAATTTAGCTTTGTAAGATGCTACCATATTTCTTCTCCTACTAATTTTTTGAGATAACCAAATTGAAAAATACTACAAGACTGGACTAAAAATACCTTTGACTATTTGAAGTTTAACATAAACCTCAAGTCCCCTGAATTGCATAAGCAGAAAGCAGGATCCAGTTTCTATGTAGTCCCTAGGGATTATAAACTCCTGAACTGTTTCAGATATATAGAAGATGATGGGCAAAAAGAAATCTCTCATAGTGCCAAGGACAAGATGGTTCCTCCTAAAGAGCAGAATCAGGGTCTGACCAAGGAATTACTCCACTGTAGGGCAGAGGGACCTCATAATACCTGCCCAACAGGATTTGATCATTGTTTTGAACAAGTGGTGGGTATGTAAC
This sequence comes from Ailuropoda melanoleuca, assembly GCF_002007445.2. Lineage (NCBI taxonomy): Eukaryota > Metazoa > Chordata > Mammalia > Carnivora > Ursidae > Ailuropoda > Ailuropoda melanoleuca. The sequence goes on from NC_048219.1 coordinate 182,558,060, forward strand.
CCCACCCCCATTTTTCCTTTCTGAATGGATGTGTTTATTGTAGTGGTTCTATCCATGTTCCTCCGTGGAGACAGTGGAAATTCTGGTGGAAGGGAGTATATGAATTGTCTTTTTAATTCATAATTCATTGCATGACAAAGAGCCCCATCCAGACCTAATAAAGAGGAATGCATATCTCCTTGAATTCTGATGTTGAACTGAATTTCTTTTTTTTTATTATTAGTATGATATGTTAGTCGCATACAGTACATCATTAGCTTTTGATGTAGTGTTCCATGATTCATTGTTGGCATATAACTGAATTTCTCACTGGACAGAACAAGATAGTATACTTTCTGTGTATGAACAGTGAAATAGATTTTTGGTAGCTGCAAAAGGAAGATTCTGTCAGAAACTGCTAGATGCAGAGAAAACCACTTTCTCCTCTTCCTGAGGTTTTCTCCCAGAGAGTGTATATTTTTCAATCTCCTGTAGCTTGGGTGGCAATATGACCTGTTAGCAAAAGCGCTGAGGGCATATGTCACTTCCAGGAACTTCCATAGGAACTTCCCACAATTTGATCTTTCATTCTGTTTCTACTCCTGAAGGAGAAAACTCCAGATACCTAAAGGATAGCAAAGTCTCAAGATGGCAGGAGCCTGAACATGGAAAAAGCTCCTGATGGCCATGTAGGGATCCACTTAACCAGGGACAGCTTCATTGATCTGTGATATAAGTGAGAAACAAGCTTTTATTGGGTTAAACTTCTGATGTTTGGGGTTTTATCTGTTGACAGTGCCAAGTATTGCCCTAACTGATGTCTATTCCATAAAAAATTATAATATTCCACAAAAATTCTGTTTTTTAGACTTTGTATAATAGCTACTCTTTTTCAGGTTAAATAAGTTTCTTTCTATTCCTGGTTTTCTGAGAGTTTTTAACGTAAATGCATGTTGAATTTTATCAAGAGACTTTTTTATCTGTAGCAATTAACATAATTATACTTTGTTCTTCTATCCAGCATTATAGTGAATTCCATTTGCAGATTTTCCATTGCTAGACTACCCTCATATTCTCTAAATAAAGCTTACTTGTTTTATATACACAGTTGGATTTGGTTTTTATTTGTGATCTTTGAATCTATAGTCAGAATCTCCCTCAATTCTTTCAATGGGGCTGGTTTGCATATGTGTCGAGTCACACGCAGGCTCATGAAGAAACTCATCCATAAGCAACAGCCTTTAGATTCTGAATAGAAGCCACTTTTGCATGCCCTACTTCCTTGTCCTTGGATTCTCCCATGTCTTGGGTTGTCTCTTGCTTTGGTGACCTATTTGGATCTACATTCTCTGACTTGCCATGCTTACTGTGCTCAGCTTTATGCCTAACCTCACATGTTCAACACTCTCTTGGCTCCAAGTAAAAGATAGCCCTATGTATAGACTCAACCCCACAAAACCCAAAACCTTGAAACAAATGGGGGGATTAATGTTGCAATCAAATAAGACTACCTGATATTTGTCTAATACTCTTTGCACTTCAGTCTCTGCTTTTGAATGTATTTGTTCCTCTACCTGGAATAGCCTTTTTTATCATCTCTGTGCTTCTAAATTCTACCATTTTTCAAGGTTTGACTGATATGCTTTCTCTTCCATGACACATTTCCTCATAACCTCCATAATACTTTGGATTTTTCTTAGAAGAGTTTTTGCTTATTATTTAGGAATCTATTGCTACAAACTTATTGCAAAGTTAAAATGACATCAACATTTATTATCTCACAGTTTCTATGGGTCAGGAATTCAGGAATGGTTTAAATGGAGTTGTAGTCACGAAGTAGGCTTTACTAGATTTGGAAGATTGACATCTACACTGGATCCAGCATATGGTTGGTAAGTCCATGCTGGCTGTTGGCAGAAGGCCTCAGTTTCCCTGTACATGACCCTTCCACAGGGTCTACTTGCGTGTCTTCACAACATGCAATGGCTTCCTCCAGAGCAAGTGCTCCAAGAAAGAGCAAGATGGAACTTGCGCTGTCCTTTATGTGTAAGCCTCAGAAGTCATGTTCTTACATCCTCTGTATCTTATTGGTAACACAGACAGCCCCAATTTGGCATGGAAGAAGGCTACAGAAAGGTGTAAAAACCAGGAGGTGAAGATCACTGGGGACCACCTTGAAAGCTGACCACTATACTTTTTGTTTTGCATTACGATTACTTTTATTTATATCATAACAGCTCTGGAGGGGGGGAATTTACTTGGGGGCTATTTTTAATCTTTTTTATTTTTTCTGTAATCAGGGTACAACAGATCCATAATGCATGTTTCATGAGAGAGTAAGTAGAAAACAGATGATAGGAAATCCAGGTGTGCATCATAGAAACTACTGGTACTCCCATTTAATGGTATCATCCAGACACAGATATCTTAGAGTTCTTAGAACAGGAGCAAAAGTGCCTGTTAGGAAACTACTGTAACTGCAAAACTAAGGTGACCTACCTTTGGTATTTGATTTCTCCTTAATATGTTTCATTTGTATTTGGGGGAAGGTGCTCATTCCTTGAAATATGGTGTGCTTAGGCACGTTTCTGTCATAAAGAGCTATCTACGATGATAAAATCAATGCTTTCTTTTATGGAAAAGATTGATGTCAATTTAGTTTACTATGCAACATTTTAATTTTGCACCTATTTATGCCAGTTTTTATGCTTGGTGCTAGAATTAAAAAAAAAACCACTAAAACATTAAGTCATTCTTTTTGTTGTAAAGGAATGTACAATACATTTCAGTATCTATAAAATGAAAATGATGCAGAGTTTATAGAGTTAAGCTACAGAAGAAAAGCACTGAAGTTTTAACATATTCAATTATCCAGAAAATCAAATCCATTTTGTTTTTGTTAATAGCACTGAAATTTGCATGCCACTCTTTTAATTAAAGCAGTTGCGAACACATGTTGTTCACTTCATGTCTATATATTTCCTCTGGGAACAAGTCAAGTTTTATGATAAAGCATAATGAAAATAATTTATATGTAAAACAATAAACACAATTCTCTAACCTAGAATTTTCCAAATGAGCTATTTTCAGATCACCTGTCTCAGAGCCTCTCTGGGAAAGAGGGTGGTGCTGGTTAAATTGTTGATTACTAGGATTCACTTCAAACCCACAAACTGAATCTCCTAGAGAGAGGCCAGGGAATTTTTCATGAACTACTCAGGTGATATTTGCGTACACTAACTTGGAAACCAGTTTTTCAACAACAGAAGTCAGTGTACAATAAATGGTGGAGGGCAAACATTTGAGGTTTATATGCATAACCCAAAAGAAAGAAAAAGGACAGCTCTCTCTACCTTCCCCTGTGACCTACTAAGTGCCTGGAGATCATGAAGACTCCTAATATACTTGTGGTATGAATTCATCCCGGTCTAGAAGTCATGGCCTGAGAAGAGAGTAATAATGCTTATAGCCACAAAATGAGTAAGTACATTCCTACCTAGTCTGGGACAAGAAAAAGAGGGAGGTTTTGAGGTTTTGGCTTTTGTTTCCTACAAGACCTACCACTGCAACAGGTGTGAGTTTGGAGAGGTGTCCAGTGATTCCTTCTATTGAAGAAATCTTATCTCTCCTTATTTTCTATAGATAGCTAGAAGGGAGAGAAGATAGAGAAAAATATATAAAAAAAATACAAAAGCAAGAAAAGAAAGAAAGGAAAGGAAAGGAAAGGAAAGGAAAGGAAAGGAAAGGAAAGGAAAGGAAAGGAAAGGAAAGGAAAGAAGGAAAATAAAAAGCAAGAGGTGCTATGGAGCAATTTTCACACACTTTCTCATAAACAAAAACATTATAGGTGACCAAATTTCTCCAGGTCTCTTTTCCACATGTTGTTTACGCAAACATTCTATTCCATCCTGGAAGCAGGAGAGGAGAACCGAAGAGAGTATGGTTATTCACCCTCCCACTCATTAGGTCTCCCTTACAAGAAGAGGTATATTCCAAAAAGAATATCGAGCATGCCTTCTTCTGAAAATGAAAGGAATGCTTCTAGATTGTCTAAGAATCACCTTGTTCAGTTTCGCTGTATAACTGATACATATGCACAGTAGTTATAAAGACAACAAAAACAAAATTTACATGCTTTTCAAATATGTTATATTTAAATTTTTTTTTTTTTTAGAGAGTGTACACGTGTGTATCCATGGGGTAGGGGGGTGGAAGGAGGAGTGGCAGAGGGAGTGGGAGAGAGAGATTCTTAAGCAGGTTCCACACTCAGTGTGGAGCTGGAGGTAAGCTCGATCTCACCACCCTGATATCATGACCTCAGCTGAAATCAAGTGTTGGATGCTTAACCAACTGAGCCACCCAGGCGCCCCTGTTATACTGAACTTTTTAACCTATTTCTCTCAGCTTCATTTCAATGAGTAAGAAAGTGTTTCTGCCTTAGGATAGCCCACGGAAGAAAATGCACCCCCAAATCTCAGTGATGAAACAAAGGTTTCACTTTCTCATAACAGGCCACCCAGGAACATAGGTGTAACATGACTCTATTTCCAGGTTTCCATGATTATCAAGGCAGGAAAAGGGAACAAGAAGAAACCTGTACGATGTCTTCAAGTGTCCACTCAAAAATTAAATGCATTTCATTGACCAAAACGTCACATGCCCACACCTAACTTCAAGAAGGCGGAAGTACAGGGGCGCCTGGGTGACTCAGTAGGTTAAGTGGCTGCCTTTGGCTCAGGTCATGATCCCAGGGTCCTGGGATTGAACCCCACATTCAGCTCCTTGTTAAGTGGAGAACCTGCTTCTCTCCTGCCTGCCACTCCCCCTGCTTGTGCTTGCTCTCTCCCTCTTTCTCTCTGTGTCAAATAAATAAAATCTTAAAGAAAAAAGAAGAAGGCTGGAGTACAATACAACAATGTTCCAGAAGGAAGAAATTGAGAGATATGTGGTAATGAGTACAATAAGACCCAATCACACTTAATGTCCTCTTTTACCATGAAATTGGAATCCCACCTGAGGCACTTTTAATTTTCCTTTTTCCTACATTTCATTTTCCTTAGATCACATCTATCGTTGGTAGAAATCTATTCAATTTTATTTAATATATACTCAGACATCCTACTATTCTTTTTCTATTTGGCTCACCTTTTTTTATTGTAATTCATATCAAGATATCCTGCTACCATTGTATTTATTAAGTATTTAGATAGATAGATGATAGATAGATTATAGATAAATAACGCTGAGTAGTTTGTCATGTAATGGGTCATAGTTATTATAGCATTGCTTATGGATTGTGCCCTCATTGTACATGGAGCTGTATTTAGTCATGTGAAGACAGGCAGGTAAGGTAAAGGAATGCACTCCAGGCAAAGGAAAAACCTGCATTCAAGCACATTGACTAAAGACAACATGGAGCTTGTGGAACTACAAGCTTGCAGAATTACAAGCAATAGCTCCTTGCTTGTTAGGTAACAGAATTGGCCAGGGAAGGGCGCCTGGGTGGCTCAGTTAGTTGAGCGTCTGACTCCTGATTTCGGCTCAGGTCATGATCTCAGGGTTGTGAGATTGAGCCTGGACTTGGGCTCTGTGCTGGGTGTGTGGAGCCTCCTTAAGATTCTTTTTCCTTCTCCCTCTGCCCCCCACTTTCCCCCTTAAAAAAAAAAGAAGAAAAGAAGAAGAAGACAAAGAATTGGCCAGGGAACAGTGAAAAACAGGGCTAGAGAGCTGGACAGGATCTGGGCCATGGTGTAGCTGTGATGATTAAAGTCATCTTGAATTGAAAGAAAACAAAGAACGTGTTCATTCAGAAGGACTTCAGTCTCCATTATGCAGTCACTGATATTGTTGAGATTAGTACCGGCTTGGGCTTTGTTATCCTAGAAGCACTAAGCGCTATGATCTGGTGGACCTGGGCACATGAAAATTCATGTTCTATTCCTGTTTTTTGTCATTAAGTAGTTCTATAGCTTTAGATAGCTCAGATAACCTTTGTGTTTCAGTTTCTTCATAAATAAGATTGATATTTTTATAGTTTTCTTATTTAATGCATAAGGTTATGACATAATGGGTGTGTAAAGGTCCCATGAAAAATAAAATTTAAATTAGCATAAATAATTAAGGTGTTCTTGATCCCCATGATAAACAATTCATAGGACATGCCATCAATATTCAAAGTAATAAAAATCTGACATTTAGTTCAGGCTTTCAGTACTGATGCAATATTCTATTAGTTTTTTTTACAATAAATTCCATCAAGATTAGAATCATTTCCTTAATAAAGAAAAATGTATTATTTGAAGATCAAGCCTTTCAAAAATTAAGCTAATATAAATTGGACCAAATTTTAAGCATGTCTTTTCAACATACGGCAGTACATATGATTTATATAAAAATGTGTCATCATTACTGGTTGCCTAGGCTTTCATTTACAATCTCATCAAAATAATTAGGATGATCACTTTTGATTCTGGAATATGTCATTTTGTAAACTATTATAATTTTCCATTAATTATAATGTTATAAATGTTGACCCCTTGACCAATCAGAACATTTCCTATCAGTTTAATTATTCCTCATGAATCCCATCTACTTTGTCAATAATCAAAATAAATGCCATTAGTCATGAACTTTTATGTGCCATTTAAGAAAGGTTATGTTAATTTGATAGTTAAACCACTTCTACACATCTCCTTTGAACATACTGTTCATTTGCTCAATTGGATGTCTAGAGTTATCTTAGGAACCAAAAGTCCAAGAAGTGAGGGTCATCTGAATAAACCCTAAAAAAGAAGAATCATCAGATTTCTCTGTACAATCCAATGTACTGATAAGGATTAGGCTTTGCCTTCCTTTTTAAACAAAATACTTCATTCAACATGTGTTTGGTTTTTTTAAAAGATTTTATTTATTTATTTATTTGACAGAGAGAGAGAGCCAGCCAGCGAGAGAGGGAACACAAGCAGGGGGAGTGGGAGAGGAAGAAGCTGGCTCCCAGCAGAGGAGCCTGATGTGGGGCTCGATCCCAGAACTCCGGGATCACGCCCTGCGCCGAAGGTAGACACTTAATGACTGAGCCACCCAGGCGCCCCTCAACATGTATTTATTGAGGACTTAATGTATACCAAGTACTATCACTCCTGGAATTTCAGAGGAGAAATAAGTTATCCAATGTCTCTGACCACAGGGAACTTACAGGGTTTTTCTATTATTTGTTTGTTTTTTGGTGGTGGTTGTTGTTGTTTTTTAACTATGACAAAATTTACATATAGTTAAATGCCTAGACATTACATATACAGGTACATGAATATTGACCAATGTACTTATCTGTGTAACTAACAACCCAATCGTTATGCATAGCATTTCTATCGTCTCGCAATGTGTCTGCATGTCTCCTTCCAATCAACCTCCACCCCTCATGGGCAACCACAGTCCTGATTTCTAGTATACAGATTAGTTTGACCTGTCTCAGAACTACATAGAGATGGACCCCTATCATCTATACTCTTCTGTGTCCAGCATCTTTTCCTTTCACTTAGTTTAATGTTCTCAAGATTCGTCTATTTTTTATGTACCAGTAGTCCATTCTTTTTTATTACTCAGATGGTATTTCACTGTCTGAATATGTCCCTGTTTGTGATGTTTTGAATATTTGAGTTAGTTCCTGTTTTGACTATAATTAATAATGCTGTTACAAATATTCTATAATGGACTTTTTGTGACTATATCTTTTTATTTCTCTTGAGTAAATACCCAGGAGGGAATGGATGGATTATATGATTAAAGTATATTTAACTTAAAAGGAAATTACTAAATAAATAGTTTTCCAAGGTGGTTATAACATTTTACACTTAACCAGAAATATTTCATTGTTCCTGTTGCCCCTTATCCTGGTCAACATTTGGTGCTGACAGTGAAGTGGCATCTTATTGTGTTGTGGTTTTTCCAGTTACATTTCCCTTTTCGTGTGCTTATCAGCCATGCCTGTGTATTCTTTTGTGAAACTTCTGTTCAAGTCTTATTTACAACTTTTAAAATTGTGTTATTGTGTTTCGGCGTTTATTAAAACACGTTCTGGCTGTAAATCTTTTGTTAGATGAATGCATTGCAAATATTTCTCTAAGTTTTGGGCTTATCTTTTATATTTTCTTTAGACCTTTTTTTTAACTAAGAGAATTGTTTAATTTCTGTGAGGTCTAGTTATAACTTTTTTTAATAGGGAGTGATTCCTGTGTCTTCCCCTAAATTTTTTTCTTACTATAAGATTGTGAAGCTGTTCCATATTTTCCAGAAGCTTTGCAATATTAACTTTTATATTTAGCTCTATGATACACCTTAAATAAGTTTTGTATTTGATGTGAGGTAGAGATCAATGTTCGTACTTTTCCATTCATTTATCTAGTCATTCCAGTATCATTTCTTGAAAAAAAAAAAAACTAAACTAAACAACTTTTCCACATTAAGCTGCCTTGAAGCCTTGTTGAAAATCAATTGACTTCATATTTGTGAATCTATTTCTGACTGTATTCTCTTCCATTGATTGCTGTGTGTATCCACACGCCATGCCAAATGTCCTTGTAACTTCACAGTAAGCCTTGAAATCAGGTGGTATTAGTCCTCTGTTCTCTTCCTTTCTTATCCTAGATTGCTTTGGCTTTTCTAGGTCCTTTATATTTCCATATAATTTTTATCATTAACTTGCAAATTTCAAAAAAAGTACTTGCTGAGGTTTTGATCAGAAATTGTATTGTATCTATGGATCAGTTTGGTGAGAAATGATATCTTAATGATATTGAGTCTTCCAGTCCATGAACACACTTATTGGGCCAGACCTCCATCATCTTCCAGTCCTACACAAAATTTCACATCTCTGTTAGGTTCTCAGTTCTGCAGCAAACACTTTCTCCTTGGCCTTGTGGATCTCTCCCTGCATAGGTGCAGCCCAACACTTGGCCAAGAACCCACTGGAAACTCCCATGCGGGCTCTGGGCCGTTTTCATTCCCTTCAGTAGCACTATTTTCCGGACACACCTTTTTCAGCTCAACAAGACCACTTTGCTCTGCTGGGATCCACCTGTGAATGCACTAGCTTCGAATGTATTGCCAAGAAGAAAGCCAGGGCAATCATATATGGCGCTAACCTTGTGTTTTTCCTTTCTCTCAAAGATCACGATCCTATGTTACATGTTGTCTGATGTATAAAAATAGTTGGCTCAGATTTTGTCTAATTTTATGGTTGTTTATGGTGAAAAAGCTAGTCTGGTATCAGTTATGTCATACGGCAAAAAGAATTATTGCAATTAGAGTTTTAAGGAGTCAAACATAGGACATATAATTTCTGAATTTCAGAAATAAATGCTGTACCCTGTGTGTGTTTGTGTGTGTGTGTGTGTTTTTGTGTGTGTGTGTGTGTGTGTGTTAGTCAAAGGGTACACCTCGACAGTTTAGAGGTTCAAAAAATGCCTCCTGGGGCAATTGCTTTTAAGTATAGATCTGAAAGTTGAAGTGGAATTAGGCAAAAAAGAGAGCAGGAGAGTCAAAATGCTCTGTTTTGTAATTATGAAGTATGAAGGCTATGATCAGGTGCTATTGCCAAGGATATTCCTTGAATATCCCCCTCTCAAGGACCCATCATATTGCCACTTGCTTCTGGATGAAGAACATGGCTCGGACTACTAAGGATTCCCAGTAACTAAACTTTAAATGGGATTTTTATTGATGGATACTTTCTGTCTCTAAATAGTTTATGCCAAATTATCTAGATAATATAAAGTTCCTTTTTATGATGTTATTTTTCTAGATAATAGAATAAAAAATGTAGTTTTAAATGAGGATTAACTAAGTGGCCTTTCTATGTCCAAAATTTATTGAAGAACTTCCATATTTAACTTGTTTGAGCATTACAGGAATATCATATTAATTTTCACCTCCACTCAAAAAGAGAAAACTTTAGAATATATTCATGAACTATTTCAAAAAAGAAAAAATACCATCTATCCTATTGTATAAATGAAAAATGAATGGGTTTATAACCTCTCTCATAGACTCTCCATGGAAGCTAGCCCACGAGGTGCAGAGGAAAGCCCTCCTTCTCCATCATTTAGGTTTTGGTTATGTGATGCCGAGGTTCCCTAAGAATATAATAGACTTGTACATAACATACTGGTGCTTACTTTTTTTTTTTTTTAAGTTTAGCAACATAAAAGATCAGTACAATTTTCCTGAAATATTCACCCATCTACTGAGAATTTAAATCACATTAGGAATTCTTGTTTTCAATTAAATTTCATTTTCTATACCCTTCAAATACCAGGAGGGAAAGTATCAGGCAAAAGGAAAAGTTATTAGGTAAGAATGTAATCTCAGTGTGTCTCATTATTCTATAGTTTTTAGTGTCTTTCCCGTCTTCTGTGCCTTAGAGACTGTAGTCAAGCTACATTTGTACTTGCAATCTTATGGTCTATTTTAGATTTGTAGTTTGACCAGCTTTTTGAAAAAAAAAAAATTCTGTTCAGTCTGCAGTCATATATATTTATAGCGCTCTGGAGGATAACTCCTGCTGGAGGCATTAAACTTACAGACTCAGGTCATACTCCAGCTCATGTTGTCTGAGGTTCAGAATGTACAAAAATATTTGGTCATTTTGGTTTGTTTTTGAACATGTACTCGTTGGTTGAAATGTCAGCAAACCTACTCTCAAGTCAAAAGATGAAAAATTGGAGTGCTTCTTTCCCTATGTGAATCCATACACCTATATTCATAACTCTCAGGTACAGAGATCCGACAAGAAGCAAGTTTACTTATTTAGATGGTTTTAATGTAAATTTCAAAACTAAATCACTTTTTTCCATTTTAAAAAATAAACCTTTCATTTTAGAATAGATTTAAATTTACAGGAAAATTACAAAAGTAAGAGAGTTTCTTTAAACCTTATACCCAGTTTCTCCTATTATTAACATGTTGCATTAGTATGGTACATTTGTCACAATCAATGAACTAATATTTGTACATTACTATTAACTAGAATCTGTACTTTATTTAGAATTCCTTAGATTTTACCTAGTGTCCTTCTTGTTTCCAGGATTATGTTACCTTTTGTCATCATTTCTCCTTAGGGTGCCCTTGGCAGGGGCAATTTCTCAGATTTTCCTTGTTTTAGATGACCTTGACAGTTTTGAGGGGGTCCTTGTCAGGTATTTTGTAGACTGCCTCAATTTCATTTGTCTGATTTTTTCTTTTTCATGATTAGATTGTTCTTGTGGGTTTTTGGAGAAGAAGACCACAGACATAAAGTGTCATCACATCAGATCAAGGGTGTGGAATACCAGTATGATTTGTCAGTGTTGAGCTTATCNCCCCCCCGCCTTTTCCTACTGTCTTCTTTGGAAGGATGTTGTCCTGTGCCATCCACAGTTAAGGAGTACAGTGTTATTCTCTACCTCCAGGAGCACAGAATATCTACAATAATTAATTTGAAATTTTTCTTCATGGGAGATTTGTGTATATTCCCCCTTTTGTTTATTCAACAATTTATATCAGTATGGATTCATGGATATTTATATATACTTGGGTTATAAGAAAATGCTACTTTATTTATTTTTTTGCTCAAATTGTTCTAGCTTGGGCCATTTGGAGCTCTGTCAGTTGGCCCTTGACGGAGCCTTACTTATGATGGTGTTTTCCACCTTTTTGTTAAAATGCAATAACAAAAAGAAATGTTGGGGAAAAATACAAATGAGTTAAATTTGTCTTTTTTGGAGCTGAGAGTTTCATTATGAAACCAACACTAGATTGTCCTTGCAACAGTTCCAACAGTACCAGAAATATGGATGAAATTTCTAGGAAATACGTTTCTAAAAATATTGGCTATGATTTTAATTTCTATGTGAAATGCTAAAAACAATAGGATAGGAACATACTGTAGACACAATTTTATTGCCTAATTAAGAGAAATAAATGAATTGAGAAGTTTTAAATAAATATCCTTTTAAACATTATTTTTTTTTTTTTGGAGGTAATATCATTAATGCCAGCCTCAGAATTTTTGAGTTGCTTTTATTTCACTTCCCGGTTGACTCTCCTCTTATGATTCCCTCTGGTTAGTCGTGTCTTGTTTTGTTTTGTTTTTGCCAACCACCTCCTTCTCTCCTCTGGTCACATTCCTCTGCCCTTCTAGGCAGGCCTCTGCTCCCTGGTCGTCCTCTGCAACAATTTCTTGATACCAGCTCGACTTTGTATAAGACACTCTTCTTCCTGCCCTTGAATTCCTTCATCTGAAAATATGATATATTGGATTAGATGATGTCTCAGATTTCAAGTAGTTCTAAAATTCATGTAACTATAATAGTGCCAAGTGCAAAGAGAGGATGCTTTGGAATTCTTTGCTTAGCTGCAAAGGAAGAAAACTGGTCACACACCGAGTAAGTGATGGAGGCAGGAATGGTTCCAGGTTTCTGACCAGAAATCATCCCCTTGCTCCTCTTCATTCTATTGTCTGGGTGTGGTGTGTATTGAGAAGATACTCATCAAGCTGACCTTTATGGGGTTCAATCTAATGAAGGACTTTCTGTGCCATTGTTATGGGGGGCTCTTGAACAGAAGTGACTTTGATATATCTTGAGGGTAAAATAGAACTTTACTGGGTGGAGGGGGTGATGGTAAGTTAGAACTTTAAATGTATGTGAAAGTCACATGTTTAGAAACAGAGGCATGAGGCTCTCTGGGGTGTTCAAACGACAGCAGGTATGCAGGTATTTTTTCCAGAATGATGGCTTTTCAGTGATGGGCAGCTTAGCATTTTTTTTTTTTTTTTTTTTTTTTTGCTACAGGCTCTGGGATTAATTACCCTCACAATTCCTCTGGCCTTTATTCCATTCTATTAGATCAGCACCAATAGCTTAAGAAGAGAAAATCATCTTCATGATCCTTGGTATCTGGCACTGTGAAAAGTGCCTTTACTCTTCTCAGAGCAGATTGAAATGCATAATTTTCCACCTGAAAGGAGAAGAGGAGCAACAAGGATTATTTAAAACAGTAACAAATTCCATTTCCCTCTCCAATTAGTCTGGGTTTAAGGAAGTGGAGAGGGAGAAATGCAATGACTTCCCAAGAACTGGCTCAGGTTCAAGTGCTTTAAGAGATAGGAAAGAAACGCGAATACATGCCAGGTATGAAATTAATACTTTGTCCATTGGCGGGGCAATATGAATTTGCTTGAAATGATCAGTTTCTCATACAACCTTATATAATCGAGGACGAAGTTGTGTGAAACTGCCCCCCAGCCCACCGTCCTACCTAATTAATCCTGGATATCTTCTTGAATATGCTTTGGCTCAGAATAAGAAAGTTCTAACAAGTTGAAGATAACACAAACTACTTTCTTCACTTGAGAACAAGTGGCTGGCTTCTGAATCATTGTTTATACCTTCTCTCTAGCACGTTCATTGTAGGTATGAACTGTACACAGTACGGGGAGCTTCTAGATACGTTTTCTAAACAGGGGCTTCCCACCAGTTAACGTTCTTGAATATGTGTGATGAAAATGACAACTGATGTGGAAAGATATGGCACCTGATACCCCATGGCCACTTGGTAGCAGCTCGATCAATCTTCGCTAACTTGTGTGCCTTCCACCTGTGATGAAAGTCCTTGTGGTTCCCTTGGAATCACAGAAGTGGCTCCATCGTGAGGATTCACCGGAGCTTGCTGCGTCACTGCTAACACCGGGCTTCCTCAGATCCCCAGTGTCTGTGGCTGCACTGGCCCCTTTTACTTGTGCCTGGTAAGGCTCCTTTTCCCATTTCTCAGCATGAACCTCCTCTCCATTTTTTTCAAATTTCATGACATCCCTTTTGTCTCATTCTAAGTCAACAACTCTCCATGAAGAGAGAAACTGGAGGCACCTGCCTTAGTCTCACATCTTTTTACCTCTGCCTCTAAAGGTTCCAGAGTCCTGCTCACCATTTTCTTCCCTGTACGTTTTCTCGATGGAAAGCTCCTCTGCCCCTCAATCCGAAGATAGCATCCCTTCCTGTGTCCCTGTACAGACAGACCCCTGTGATGGGTATTCCCATTCCTTAGAATTTCCTTTCCTCGTGGCTCCTGCCGTGCATTCCACTGAAATCTTGCCCCTTCTAGGAAGCATCCCTCCTCAGATGGCTCAAAGGTGTACCCCATTTCATTTCCCCGGTCATGTGAAGCCAGTTTCTTCATTCGACTATCAACTCCTCACGTGAGGAAGTGTATCTTGTTTGAGGGATAAATGCTTCGCTGAAACTTTTCGTGTTTATTTTAATACTTTATGTTAAAAGTGTAATAAATCTTTACCGTGGAAAGTTTAGAAACCAGAAACACCTAAAAAACATACAAACAACTATCTGTACCCCACCTTGGAGGAATGATTGCTTTTCGGTTTTGTAAATATTTTTTTTCTAGTTTTTTTTCTTTATCAAATGTATAGAAATAAAATTCCAGTTTTCACATTGGTAAATGTATATGATTTTACATTCCCCTTTCTTAACTCAGCATTGTATCATAAGCAGTTCTTCATAACATCAAAAAGCCGTCAAATATATACTATTTCTATCTATAACTTATTTAACCCTTCCATAATTTTTTTGCAAATATTTTACATAAAGTTAAGGTGTACGTCCCTATATATGAATATTGTCTACATTGCTTTGGATGCATTGTTTAAAGTACTATTGCTAGCTAAAATGTACACACCTCAAAATACATTATTAAAAATATTGAAGTTTCTTAACTATTCTTTGCCAAATTGGTCTCTAGAAGTTCCATACCTCTACCATACAAAAATATTAACATCAGTGGCTACCCTTTAGTGTTAATGAGTATTTTTGAAATCTTTGCTAATATGATTGGGAAAAAAATAGTATCCAACTTTTTAAAATGGGATTTCCTTCATAATAAATTGAAGCTCTGTCATATATTTTTTTTAGTTATTTGTATATCTACTTCTGTGAATTATCTATGCCAGTTTTTTTTATCATTTTTCTATTGGGGGTCTTGGTAATGAATTTTTAAAATTAAAGATATACACATTATTTTCATTTCTAAAAGTTTATGACTTTTTTATTAAACATTTTTGTTTATTCGTTTGAGAGAGAGAGAGAGCGCTCATGAACGGAGGGGAGGCGCAGAGGGAGAAGCAGACTCCCCACTGAGCAGGGAGTCCAATGCAGGGCTTGATCCCAGGCCCTGACTGAATGCAGACACTTAACTGACTGAGCCACCCAGGTTCCCCTAAAAGTTTGACTTTTTATATAATTTTTTTTAAAAATCAGATTTATCCTTTTGGTTCATAGTAATTTATTTTACTTATTTTATATTTATCAAATACTTTCTTATTTAGATGAAATAAATACATAATTAAATGTGAGATTTTTCTGGTTTGTTTGCATTTAACTAAAATTTTCTCTAAAGAATGGTGCTAGAATTTGAAACAGGATTTCGATTTCCATATAAATTTATTTGCAGTAATCTCTTAAGCAGTCTACTTTCCACCAGTGTTTGTTGTCTTGCTATTGGATATATACCAAATTTAAATACTGTTTATGTAAATTTCTCATAGACTTACTATTATACCTATTATATATTTACATATGATACCCACATATAAAAATTTATTTACACCTATATGCATGCCTATATAAATTGTAACTACGAAAATTGCTATCCATATGAAGTGCATACATCACATATAGCTATTACATACTGCATACAGTTTGCTGTAGTCTTAGATCCACAACTGTGTGTGACTGTGTGTGAGTTTTCTGGGCTGTGCATTCAAAGTAATTGATCTGTTGATCTGTTTTTGCCGTTGTAACAGATTGTTTAATTATTGCAGTTTTAAAATATCTGGCAAGAAAAGGCCTGTATTCTTTCCCAGTTTTCTAGCAATTGCCTATTGCTTGATAAAGATAAACTTTGAGGATCATCTTACTATGTCATCTTGTCTCTTCCCTGTCATTTATCACCAGTGTCCCTTAAACTCACTTGAAATTTGTACGTTGTTTTGAAAAGATTTGAAATGTTTATAATATCCACTTTTTGTCTTTGGAAATACGACCCCTCTCTCCAATTTCATATCTTTAATATATATTTTTTAAAGTTTTATAGCTTGTATAGGTGTAGTT
The DNA here is from genome assembly GCF_002007445.2 of Ailuropoda melanoleuca. Lineage (NCBI taxonomy): Eukaryota > Metazoa > Chordata > Mammalia > Carnivora > Ursidae > Ailuropoda > Ailuropoda melanoleuca. Next base: position 182,574,193 of record NC_048219.1, read on the forward strand.
TAATTTGAGGCTAATAGATTTTTTTTTGTGTTTCATTTCTAATTGGTTATTTAAGAGACACAAAAAGTTATCTGTATATTTATGTTATAGGCAATCTGGTTTTTGGATTTCTTATTCAGTTTTGTATCTGGGTTTTAAGACTAGTTCTGTTTGGCTTTTTTCTGTGCGCTGCGCCCACAAACTGCTAGTCCCCCTAAATGTCACGTCAGTCTAAAGGCAGTCTGCTTGGGATAGAATGCATTATACAGTGTACTTTTTATTGCAAGTTTACTTTCTAATAATCTCTGACCTGGGCCAATATTAAGATAAATCTATGTGTTTCAAGTGAACTTGAGCTGAGGGTCGCTTGAGGTAAGAAAATATAAAATATGTGGTAGGAAAATCCAGGTAGGAATTAAATCGTTGCTGCAGGTGACCAGAGACTGGGATGTTCTATGTGCAAGAACTGCTCCATTGTTCTAAGTGTATATTTTGGTTCAGACTTCTATAAAAGGAGATGGTAAGAAACAATTGAGCTCATGGTTTAAATGTTATAAATTGTAAGAATAACATTTAGACAACATAGAAACAGAGAAAAATTTATTGAATTAGAATAAAAGAAGTTGGGGCACCTGGGTAGTGTAGTCGTTAAGCGTCTGCCTTCAGCTCAGGGCATGATCCCGGCGTTCCGGGATCGAGTCCCACATCAGGCTTCTCTGCTGGGAGCCTGCTTCTTCCTCTCCCGCTCCCCCTGCTTGTGTTCCCTCTCTCGCTGGCTGTCTCTCTGTCACATAAATAAATAAAATCTTAAAAAAAAAGAAAAGAATAAAAGGAGAGGGTCACTTTTAGTGTTACCTTTACACCGTGGAGTTGGTATAACGTCTTGTCTACATCATATATATTATTTACATATATATGTGTGTGTATTTTTTTAAATGCACACAATTTGAAACTGTTAAATTTCAGTTTGTCTTAACAGCAACCATATTTCTAGTCCCTGGATCATCTTGTAGTCCTTATGCGAACTGCAGTGTCTTTTCTTTCTTTCTTTTTTTTTTTTTTAAGATTTTATTCATTTATTTGCAAGAAAGAAAGAGAGAGCATGAGTGGGGAGGAGAGGGAGAAGCAGGCTCCCTGTGAGCAGGAAGCCCAACATGGGGCTCAATCCCAGGACCCTGGGAACATGACCTGAGCTGAAGGCAGACACTTAACCAACTGGGCCACCCAAGCACTCCTTTCTTTCTTTCTTTCTTTCTTTCTTTCTTTCTTTCTTTCTTTCTTTCTTTCTTTTTTCTTTCTTTCTTTCTTTCTTTTTTTTCTCAAGTGCACCTGTTCTATTGGCCTTTGTCACCATAAAAGGGGTAGCTTTCATAAACACTTCATCCTCTGCACTGTAGGAAATGCAAATACACCACTTGGCATCTGTTTTGCAATTAATTGGTGATTAAAAGAAGGAACTGCTTTATTATTATTTCTCCAATAGCTATTTCCTGAAATAAGACTTGCTTCTTTACTTACCATTGTGAGAATAATTGTCCATTGAACACCCTGCCACTAGAACAACTAAAAAAGCCAACATTTTGATTCTCCCTTTCCTCCCATTGAAAGAGAACTAAAACCATGACATTACTCATATTCCATCACCCATTTAGTCTGTGAATCAGGCCACAAGGTGCAATATTATAGAATGACATCTGGAATTATTGTGACATAGCATGAATCCTTATAAAAGATATATCTAAATCTGTAGCCATTATTCTTATAAAGAGGATTAAATACGAACTGTTAAGCCAACTTCCTTGTTGGGTTGACCTGTGTTGATAAACATTAAGAATGATTCAGATTTAACTTTGAGATCACTTCACTTGCTTTCGGCTGGCAAAAGTTGAGAAATATCAAGTCAAAGCATGTAGTTTACGAGTTGTTCCATCAAGGTGGTCTTATATCACATGATTCTCCTTTCTGGTAAAAAAAAAAAAAATCACTAGTTGAACTGAAAATATGTTATGTGGGATGAATAAAAGTTAAGGAAGGCAAATAAAAATAAATCAAGTATCATAAATTTTTTCCCTTTGTATAAAATCACCTAGGAGTTTTTGTAAAATACACACTTTTACCTAAATATCATGTTTACTATTACACTGAAAACAATTAAAAATACACACCTGAAGCCTACTACTTTGTTATTTCTCTTACTTTCTTTTTTTTTCTCTTGTCTACATTTATTTCGGTTGGTGAACAGTCTAGTCTTGTTCCTTAAAATGGTGCTTTTTGTCATTTAATTATATCCAATAACTTTACATTGATTCAACAAGAAAACTTTAAAGAGCTTGTTACAAGTTATTAATGGGAAGAGAATGTCAAAACCACTGACAGAAGAACATATTTCAAATGTTTTATTCCAATCTGTTATACCTCTACTTTTTCACAGGTTTCTATTTTGTGTTAAAAAAAAAAATTTTTTTTCACTCTGGTCTGAAACTTGACATTCAGGTTACCAGGCTGTGAGAATTTTTGAGACAACAGTTTAAATAGTCTGTTAGGTAATATGAGTTTTATTCACTAGTCAAATGCCATTGGTATATTTAGAGTGATTTATTTCCCTTCAGCACGACGAAGCTGAAGATTATATGCTTTGGCAGCCACATTCTGAGATAAATCTGAGCAAATTTACATAACATTTCATAACTTCCTAATGGGGGAGGGAGTTTACAAAGGAATTAAAGGTCCTTAGAGAGAAGGTGCTACATAGTGCAAATGATCACATAAATTAGGTTTCGGTAATAGTCACATTCGGGAAGGATTTAATTGAACTTTGGGGGAGAGAGTCAGTTCAGAGGAACGTGGGGCTGTGGAACTTAGCACTTCATCTGCACTCAGCTCGGAAGCAAAATTTAAAACTCCAAAGAAAACTAAGGCATGGCTGCTTTTCTATTCTCTGTTCTTTATGAGGTTTCGGAGGACATGGAGAGATATCCAGTTCACTAGCAAAGATTGAACAGACTTGTACATGTCTATGTAACTAAAACTGGAGATTAGTGATGCCAGCATCTGTATCAAAAATTCAAAGTCATGGCAGCACCTGGCTGGCTCAGTTGGTAGAGCATGCGACTCTCGATCTCAGCGTCGTAAGTTCGAGCCCCGCATTGGGTGTAGAAATTACTTAAAGATAAAATATTTTTAAAAAATTCTAAAGTCATGACAGAGTGGGATATTGGGATATGGCTTATCAGATACCGGAGGTATTCTGGGACCCTTCCTTCCACATCCTCACTTGACCCCTGATTTCAACCACATCCCTGAGCTTGGTCTCACGCTCGAAACTTACCCCTCGTGCTCACTTTTGCCCTGACATCCACCTTTTCTTTACTCTTTTGTATCTTTACCTTCTCATTTATCCTTACGCTCCCTGAAATATACTCCTTTCCTGAGCTTCATCTCAGAGTTGGGAGAAGCAGCTGTCAGGAATATGGTCAGGCTCAGAGACAGGGTGACGAGTACATTTTACTCAGTTAAGCAAAATACCATTCTAAAGGCAATAGCTGCTGTTTTAAGCTTTATACAGACCAAACATGAAAGTGAAAATATTCCTCCTATTAAATGATCGAGTGTCAAAATGCCATACATCCTCTGTAGACATATTGCCTGGCCAATGGTTTGGCCTTGGGAGCTGAGTAATAAATGTGCCATACATTCTGATTGGCTGCAGTCAGAGGGATCAAACTAATATCCAGGAAGTCATTGGGGCCTTATAAGGTGGTCACGTCTAGCTTCACTCCACAGAGACCACGCTCTAAGTTCACCAGGCGTTCATCTGCTTGAATGTGGTGTAATTAGAAATTGTCTGTATGACCCACACAAAGTGAGTATTATTCTGTGATCAATTAGATAATCCTTTCATAAATGAATCATATCTTTTCCTTAACATTTTAATGTTGGTGTTGTAAGATCAAAAATTGCATAAGCTGAAGAAACCAGAAGCGATTATTTGATTTATTCTTTTTCACCTCTCAAGTAGGTATGCCTGAGATTGAGTGCCAAACAGGAAGGCCTGCAACAGAACTCTCTTCCTTATCACCGTTTACCCTCACCATGTTCAGGTACGTGTGTAATGGCTGGTGGATTTCTCAAGGTCAAGAATGTTGAGAAGCTGTAGCTGGCCTGCAGAATTAGGGCAAAGTGATAAATTGTTGCCTTTCATTAAACAAAGGGATGGTTTTTTGCTGGGCTTCACAGATATTGTTATTAGCAAACTAAAATTTTAGAGCATAGAAGATAGCATGCACTTTTTCTTAGGACATGAAGTGAAGGAGCAGTCTCTTAGAAATAATTTAGCCCATTCTAATATAACTCCTTAAGGTATAATGAAAATTAGGTTCTAAATATATCATCCAGGAAATCTTTTGAAACATTAAAAATGGAAGGCTTGGAAAAACATATTGATGTATTTATTAATAAAGACATAAACCATTTTTAATGTATGCAATGAATAAAATTTAAAGTGCAGTATAAAAGCTGAAAAATATTTGCAATGTACATGGTCAGTGTTAATAACCTTGCTATATAAAAGGTTCTTATATATGATAATAAATATTGATATAGATCAAGCAGAGAAAGACAATTATCATATGGTTTCTCTCATCTATAGAACATAAGAACTAGGAAGATCGGTAGGGGAAGAAAGGGATAAAGAAAGGGGGGGTAATCAGAAAGGGGAATGAAGCATGAGAGACTATGGACTCTGAGAAACAAACTGAGGGCTTCAGAGGGGAGGGGGTGGGGGAATGGGATAGGCTGGTGATGGGTGGTAAGGAGGGCACGTATTGCATGGTGCACTGGGTGTTATACGCAACTAATGAATCATCGAACTTTACATTGGAAACCAGGGATGTACTGTATGGTGGCTAACATAATATAATAAAAAAAATTATTATTAAAAAAATAAACACAAATGGCAAGAAAGTGAAATGCTTAATTTCGCTAGAAATCTGATCATTGCAAATTGAAAGATACGTAGATTTTTCAAAATTTCAAGTGAGCCTAGATTATATTTTTAACACGTTGTTGAAGATGAAGGTTAAGAAAAACTCTAAAATGCTTTTGGGAAGTAAGTTATTTTACAAATTTTGGGAAGGTGATTTTGCCATTTGAAAATTCACATCATGTAGTAATTTTGCTCCTAGAAATTTACCTTATGGAAATTAGGGGTCAAGTTCACAACCCTTTTGTAAAATTATGTTCATTGTTCTTTGCAGATTTGTGTAATATCGATAGTAACAGAAGCCTACTAAATGGCCAGCAACAGAGGTTTAGAGACATTACAGAGTATGCATATGATGGAATGTATTACAAATTATGTCCTTATAAATATTAATGCATTATTAAATGTAAAGTAAAAAGTACTTCACATAAACAACTTATACAAGCAATATTGTTTGGGAAAACTGAAATATGTAGTTATTACTTAATACACTTCCTTTTAGACCTTTATATAATATGTGTGTGTGTGTGTGTGTGTATGTGTGTGTGTGCTTGTGTATATAAACGTATTCCCCTCTCACTGGCAATGATAGTCAATTAGTTAGTTCTGGGAGCAGTAATGTATAAAAATACTGTTTGCTTCCACAGTTAAACAGACAAGTTATTAAATAAGTAAATCTTTCCCTCTTTTCCCCCCATCAGTCTCAGACACCTATACCGAATACCCTGACCCGATGCAATGCCCCAGATGCCACCAGGAGCTGATGGTGGCATTGGGGCAAAAGAGTAGAATAAGGCTAATATTTGGCTCAGCTAGGCTTCAAAGACAGGCCGCCACTTCCCTTGGGTCTCTAAGAAACCAGCAGCCCACACCCTCTTCTAGTATCTTCACTGCTGTTTTGCTGGCACCTTCTCTGTTTTAACACCCTTGAAAATGTTCCAGTTAACTATGTCCAAGAAAAAACAGTTCCTTCAAAATCCTCAATTTTCATCTAAAAGAAACACCAGCTTTTTTTTTTTTTAAATCTATCTACAACATAACTCTTACAACACGGCTTTTAATAAATGTTTTAACCAAAAGAAAAATGCCTTTAATTCATCTTGCAAGGCAAGGTGCTTCATGGTTGGTGTTCACTGCCCCAAAATAAACTCTTCATGGGAAGGAGGAGAAAGAAGAGGAAAAAAGAGGAGAAAAAGAGGAGAAAAAGAGGAGAAAAAGGAAGAAAGATAAGCTATTCCTCAGTTTCGGTGAATGTGGCTTCGAGAGTTTCAAAATGCTCCTGTGGTAGCAAATTTATCATATATAATTAAACATTTTAAATAAGATTTTCAAACTGGATCCATTCGATAAATGACCTTACTGATTGCTGGATAAACTCTATTAGGCACTTGGAACAGGGAATGCTTCCCAAAAAAATTAGAAAGGAGGAACTATATACTCATAGTTACTTGTGCAAATGTTACGAGAGACATTCTTATGGTCCAGAGAGAGCTGTGAGCCTGTCAATATCAGGCGTGAGAAAGACCCTGCAAGCACCAAATGCTGCCGAAGACGATGAAGAATGATTTGCTGGACATTCCTGAAAATACAAGCTGAGAAACAGTTCTAGTGTTAAAAAACCATCAAGACTGAACATATTTCTACCACACCTAAGTTTTCAGCCTGGCCCACTTTTAATTTTGTTTCTCTTTAGAACGAGACAAAAGCAGACCTTTATTTTTATAATGGGAACCAATGGAAAATTCAATTCATCCTACATCTAACTGCTTGACCACACTTATCATAGCATGGAGGAGGAAGGGGTGAAAAATAAGTATTATTAAGAGAGTAAGTTTTCAAAAATAGAATAATTGTAGAAGTGAAAATGCATTTAAGCCCAAAAGCTATAGTTGGAACATAAGGTGAACTTTAACAGTTAGTTAAAACAGTATAAAATTATCGGGAAAGCATTCATTTTAGTTTACATTTAAACTTCCAGAAGAAAAATAATCTTAAAATAGTCCCAAACATTTGGAGTACTTCTGAATTAGGATTCTTTGAAGCATGAAGATAAATTGATTCCAGGATGATTCCACAAAGGCACCAAAAAAAGTCATAAAGCTGCTGAGTGCATACAACTGTTGAATGTTTAGTCTATGAGTTCAACACATTTTCTAGGCCCAGGATGATGGAGATTTTATTGCAAATGGGCAAGATGGTTTAAGTTAGGGTAAGGCTGTCATTTTGATATACTTGGAAGGCTTGATGTCTCTAATCTTTGAAAAATTCTTAAAATGCAAATGTCAATCACACCTAATTGGTTCTGAGGTTTTAGATCATTGAAAGGATTTACAAAGAGTAAATGTTTCTTACCTAGTATCCTGCATTAACTATGTCGGTTGTGTATCAGCATATGTTAAACTCCCTAGTGTAATATAATTTTATTAAACACCTTGAAAATCTCATATCCGTAATGTATTATGTAATATAGCTATTCATTAATGTAAATTTTAGGCATTGTCTTTTTTCACTTCAAGAACTTGGTTTTGAATCAAGGAAAGAGAGTGGAACAAGAAACTATTAATGGTTACCTAGAATCTGTACTTCAAATAATTGAAATAGTCAAAATGTTAATTTAGTGTCCCCTCTCCTCAAGATATTGATTAAGTGCTCTAATCTGTATCGAGAATTCTAAAACGGACTTGGCACTCTACTGTGTAGAAACTTGGTCCATGCGTCGGTTCCAAAGGAGCTGTTCATGTTTAATTGCATTCTGGGACCACATGTGTATCCCTGCTTATTTACAAGTCTCCTCTCCCTACCTCCCCTGATTGCTTTATCAATCTTTCATTTATCCTTCCAATCTTCTCAGTGCTCAGTGCCTTCCTCCCTGTGGAGAAAACAGAACAGCTTGTGTACCTCCCACAATTCTTTACAAGACCTCATTTCTTGATGGTTGCATGGTAGCCTATTAAGCTGCTCTCGTGGAGGGTACAAGATGCTGAATAGGTGAAGAGGAGGAATGTGCAAGAGAAAGTGAATGTGCACGGGACCCTGCGAGCATATGTATCTCTGGGCATCAGCCATATTGGAGAAAAAGAGAATTCTGCCTTTGTCCATGTGAGTTCCATCCTCCTTTGATGGACAAGCTTTAAAGGTCAGCTTTGATGGTGCAGGATGAAGAACAGGGGCTCAGAGCCAGACTTTTCCATGATTCAAATCTTAGTTTTGCCATAGTTAGTCACTATGGCATTGGGTGACTTGCTTGAATTCTCTAGGCTACCGTTTCCTTAACTACACAATGTGGATAAAAGTTTCTAACTTAAAAAGTTATACTGAATAGGAAACAATATCAGTATTCTTAATTACATGTTTCATAGTTAGAATTCAATAAATGGTAGCAATTACTGTTGTTCCTATCCTACTCAATGGTTAGAAAACAGTCCGGCTAACTGTTTGCGTACATACCAACTTGTATAACCCTGAGGCCAAGAACAATCAATTATCTTTCAAGAATGACCCAATTTCACTGGCTCAAGTCCAGAACATGAGATTACACCTCCTCAATAATCTGATTGCAATAATCTGACCCTACTTCTTCTTATACCCAAAAGTTGACTACCATGGANCATCAGGCTCCTCTGCTATGAGCCTGCTTCTTCCTCTCCCACTCCCCCTGCTTGTGTTCCCTCTCTCGCTGGCTGTCTCTATCTCTGTTGAATAAACACATTAAAAAATCTTAAAAAAAAAAAGAATGACCCAATTTCACTGGCTCAAGTCCAGAACATGAGATTACACCTCCTCAATAATCTGATTGCAATAATCTGACCCTACTTCTTCTTATACCCAAAAGTTGACTACCATGGATCAAAATCTGTTTTAAGGGAAACTAAACCCAGCAACCACAATCCAGAGAGAAAGCACCAAAATAAAACTCCTTTCCATTTTTTTTGTTTTGATTTTGGATATTTGGTTTCACAATATCCATGTGTGCTCAGAGAACCCAACAGACCCATTGTTCACTAGTGCCATAGTAGCCCTGTGCTTTCCACTTGCTCTTGGGTCTTTCTGCTGCTGCCTCTAAAATGGTGAATGTACTTTCTCTTAANTGTTTTAAGGGAAACTAAACCCAGCAACCACAATCCAGAGAGAAAGCACCAAAATAAAACTCCTTTCCATTTTTTTTGTTTTGATTTTGGATATTTGGTTTCACAATATCCATGTGTGCTCAGAGAACCCAACAGACCCATTGTTCACTAGTGCCATAGTAGCCCTGTGCTTTCCACTTGCTTTTGGGTCTTTCTGCTGCTGCCTCTAAAATGTACTTTCTCTTNTGCCTCTAAAATGGTGAATGTACTTTCTCTTAAAAAAAAAAAAAAAAGCTACCTCAGGTTTTCTAAGGTGTCAACTCAAAATCGATGCCTAAATGGGCTTTCTTTATACATAGGCCGAAGAAAAGAAAGTGAACAGGAAAAAAAACAAGAAGAAGAGAAGATGAACATCAGACTTCTGTGCTTAGTGCCCATAACAAATATTTCAGGATTTATCCACATTCATCAATTTCAAAAGTCCCTTCCCCCACATTACCCATATCCACCCATCCTACCATAGGCTGTGACCCCACCATGAACACTGTCAAATGTCACTTAAAGTTCATGGATGAAGGAGCTGTACCAACAGACCCTTCTGACCTGACAGTTGCTACTGTCCCTCAGCCTCAAACAGAATCCTCTTCAGAAAAAATCAACAAAAACCCAGCAACAAATCACATATTAGGAAATCCTTTAGATGTTGGATTCTGAAGCTGCTATTCCAGAGCTCCCTATTTCTCTGCTTTCTCTTGGCAAGAAATGACTCTCGATTCTTTCCTCTTACCTCCAATTCAATTTCTTGGGCAAGTGTCCCGGTTGCAGGGGATGAGAAAGGTAGAGGTGTTCTTAACTGTATCATCTTGGAAGGGACCTAATCCCTTGGTCAAAACTTGTTACAAAGAAAAGGAAAACAAAGAGGATCACATGAATATGTGGCGAGCATTAACTATCTTCCAGACTATTTGTGCATATATTTAAATATGTATATACATATATGTGGTGTTTGTTTACGTACAGGCATAGAAACGCATTAAACTACCTGAAAGTTTCACAATCTATCATTAACCAGTAACCATGGGGAAGTAAATGGGATTGAGTGGTTCATGAATGGGGATGTTTAAGGTTTATTTTATGTGTATCTGTATTGTAATTTTTTCAAGAGGCATATTTCATACATTATTTTTAATTTTGATTTGGAAAGAATGATTCTCATTTACCTTTTCCAATTCCTCATCTTCCATTTACTTGCTAACTTACTGACCTCCTGTAGCATGGGACACTGTTAAGCATATGGCCCCTCTTTGAAATTCTTGCTTTTTTTGACATTACACTCTCCTGCTTTACCTCTTACTTCTCTGATTATTCTTCATTCTCTTTAATTTTATCCTCTTCCTTGTGGTTCTTTAATTGAAAGCATCCACACAAATTCTTTTAAGCTACTCTCTCTTCCTGAGCAATTTTACCAGTGCTCTAACTTTCATACTTCTTGGCAGAAGACTCAGAAATGTGCATCCTGGTCTCATGATTTTCTGCACTGAATTTCCAATTATATGCCACAGAGTTCTATACCAATGCACAAGGGGTAATTTATACTCTATATGTAAAATACTGATCATATAATCGTTCTCCTCACAACTTTTTCATCACTTATGTCACTTATGTCATCTCCCAGGGGGTGAGCTCACATGATCTTCAGTCAAACGGGGTTGAAATGAATTCCTCAAATTTACCAGTTATGTCTTGGGGGAAGTTGTTAAAACTCTCAGAATCTTAGATTCATCATCCAAAGGGGAAATATTAATAATAATTTCCTTCAGTGGTTGATGTGTGATGCTTATATGATATATGTTACATATTATATAATATATAAATCTATATAATATACATTATATATTAAATCATCTTTATTTTATTTACATATTATACATATTTTTCTATAACTCAGCAGGGTGTGAAAATATTTTTGCTATAATCTTACCAGACACTGAAACTGGAAACCTTAGGCAAGAACTTGTTTCTCCTCTCATGATCACTCTTCCTACAACATGCAATGAAAAGGCTATTGATTACCTGCTAAGTTGTCGACTACTTTCATCTTCTTCCTACAAGGACCTCATCTTTCCTAACTTGGATTATGACAATACCCTTCATTGGTCTCCTTGCTCCATGTCTCAATAGCATTTGCTGGCTTCTATTGCCATCAGAATAATGTCTAAATCCATCAACACTTTAGTCAACGACTTCTACAGTCGAGACCCCATCTCTCCTTCCAGCCTGACTCCTCACCACTAAGTCTACACTCTAATCATCTTAAACAATATGGTTCTTCTTTTAAATCTTCTATAACTTTATTCCTATGTGTCCCTTTGTCTAACACCTCTTCTTTCTTCCTTTATCTATTGAAACCCTTCTTTAAAGTTTATCTCAGAAGCTTCTCCCACCATTAGACATGTTCTGATAACCTACCATTCCATAAAGAATTCACTGTCTCCTCATTTTCCTGTCCATGGCTATTGACTTTTACTTTTTTGCTATCCTTATATCATACCTTCTTGTATACATTTATGTATTCATTCATTCAACTAACCCTTTCATAATGGATTGACTCTGTTGGGCACTGTGAATGACTCTGGTTGACACAAAGAGGGACAACCTGTGCACAGCTGTCTTTCTCACACTGTTTAAATTCCTGGAAGGCAATTTTGAGTTTTTTCACCTGCCTCTCTTGTGAATCAGTCTGGCTCATTCTTTGCATGCAATAGATGATTATCAAATGTTCATTGATCATATCAGGCCAGTAGTTATAACTCTTTCTGCAGACTCTTCCTCTAGAAACAAAGTGTAGAGGCAAAGATACTTTCTTCAGAAGACCAGTTTCACCTATTTCTAATCCAATTATCTCTGAACTTTAAAGAAAGATCTGGACTTCCTTTTCTCAGGGAGCCCTAACCTTTGCTCTTCGAGGTCTACCAGTGAGGTCATTTTGACCAAAAATGTTGCCTAGGGTCAGTTGTCTTCATGGAATTATCTCTTCTCAGACCTGGAAGTTTCAAGGTACTCCAACAAACATTCTCTTCGATAAATGCTCATTAAGCCTCTGTGGAAATACTTAAAGCACCCTGGGCTCTCCAGGAAAGGTGACTCCCCATATCCACAGTCCTCGATGATGTTAGCCCTGACTTTTGAAAGCTGGATGGCTACGGACTTGCCTTAAACTCTAAATCTTTCTAAGGAGGGCGAAAAAAGGAAATGAGGGGATGGGAGGGAGTGATGTTAGTAAAGTCAGAGAGTGAGGGGGTGGTGGGGGCAGGGGTGAAGCACAGAGCTTAGAATCCTTGTTATAACTCAGCAGAGCCTGAAGAGGAAGAAGGGTTAGTGGCAATTTGTGTTTCACAGACTGTAAATCATGTCTGCACTCCATCGGGTCAAGATATTTTTCAAGATTTCGTTTGGTATCATGTTGCACCTTGCACTTACATTTTCCATGCAAAATGTTAGAAGTGTGTTATTTCTTTTTCTGTGTGCACATTTACATATGTAAAATGTCTCTAAAAATTAATTTCTTTTGAAAAAATCCTGTACAGAAATTTAAAAATTGCCATATATTCAAATCCTGTTCTGCTTCTGAACCTTTCAAAACTGTAATTCTATATTCTATAATAATTCATAACCTTGTAACTTTATAAGAGGAAAATGAGCAAATGCTTTTAGAAATAATGATAGCCTTTCTTTTTCAAAGTCAAGTGCTTATTTTTTTAAAGGAGCAGATAAAATTATTAAAATAATTCTGAATTTTTTTGATTCATGTGATTCTACTAATTGGCAATGTGAATTTTTTATAGTTACTCTTCTTACATATATAATATAAATGAAAGGGCTTATTTTTAATTAAAAACAGAGAAATCACTATGAATCTATAATTTCCAGAGAAAGGGAACAATTATATTGAGGCTATATAAACACACACATGTAAAAGTATTTCTGGGGTAAAGAATATTAACTTTGGAAAAATATCATCAAAGTTTCAAATCTAATGGAGTGGATGTCAGTTTTTACTTTTGTAGCCAACAATCTTGAAAATAAGATTCAATAATAAGGGAAAATCAGGATCATTTTTGGCAATCACATGTAGTTATCTTAACATTTATCACTTGGCTAATTACATCAAGGGTATCAAAATTAACAGATCAGAATTATCTTGAAACAAACTTGAGGATTTTGTGAAAATGCCCTGTCTGGGTAACCTAAAACAAAAGGACCAGCTTAGAAAGTAGCAAATGGGAAGAAGGGAGGGAGGAGGACGGCTGAGAGGACAGGGGGAAAGAAAGAGAGAGAAGAATGGGGGGCAGGGGAGGGAGAAAAAGAAAGGAAAAAGGAATGACATTAAGAAATTCAGGAGTGGGAAAAATCCTTTAAAAAAAGGCAGTGGGGAGGGGCGCCTGGGTGGCACAGCGGTTAAGCGTCTGCCTTCCGCTCAGGGCGTGATCCTGGCGTTATGGGATCGGGCCCCACATCAGGCTCCTCCACTATGAGCCTGCTTCTTCCTCTCCCACTCCCCCTGCTTGTGTTCCCTCTCTCACTGGCTGTCTCTATCTCTGTCGAATAAATAAATAAAAATCTTAAAAAAAAAAAAAAAAGGCAACGGGGGGAGGGCTGCACCCGGTGGCTCAGTGGATTAAGTGTCTGACTCTTGGTTTGGGCTCAGGGTGGTTTTCACGGGTCCTGGGATCAAGCCCTACATCCTGCTTAATTGGGAGTCTGCTTGAAGATTTTCTCCCTCTGTCCCTGCCCCCACTCACGCGTGCTCTCTCTCTCTCTCTCTCTAAAATAAATATATTTTTAAAATCTTAAAAAAAAAGAAATAAAAAAAAA
>NC_048219.1:182590579-182592247 GCF_002007445.2 Ailuropoda melanoleuca
AAGAATGACCCAATTTCACTGGCTCAAGTCCAGAACATGAGATTACACCTCCTCAATAATCTGAATGCAATAATCTGACCCTACTTCTTCTTATACCCAAAAGTTGACTACCATGGATCAAAATCTGTTTTAAGGGAAACTAAACCCAGCAACCACAATCCAGAGAGAAAGCACCAAAATAAAACTCCTTTCCATTTTTTTTGTTTTGATTTTGGATATTTGGTTTCACAATATCCATGTGTGCTCAGAGAACCCAACAGACCCATTGTTCACTAGTGCCATAGTAGCCCTGTGCTTTCCACTTGCTTTTGGGTCTTTCTGCTGCTGCCTCTAAAATGTACTTTCTCTTAAAAAAAAAAAAAAGCTACCTCAGGTTTTCTAAGGTGTCAACTCAAAATCGATGCCTAAATGGGCTTTCTTTATACATAGGCCGAAGAAAAGAAAGTGAACAGGAAAAAAAACAAGAAGAAGAAGAGAAGATGAACATCAGACTTCTGTGCTTAGTGCCCATAACAAATATTTCAGGATTTATCCACATTCATCAATTTCAAAAGTCCCTTCCCCCACATTACCCATATCCACCCATCCTACCATAGGCTGTGACCCCACCATGAACACTGTCAAATGTCACTTAAAGTTCATGGATGAAGGAGCTGTACCAACAGACCCTTCTGACCTGACAGTTGCTACTGTCCCTCAGCCTCAAACAGAATCCTCTTCAGAAAAAATCAACAAAAACCCAGCAACAAATCACATATTAGGAAATCCTTTAGATGTTGGATTCTGAAGCTGCTATTCCAGAGCTCCCTATTTCTCTGCTTTCTCTTGGCAAGAAATGACTCTCGATTCTTTCCTCTTACCTCCAATTCAATTTCTTGGGCAAGTGTCCCGGTTGCAGGGGATGAGAAAGGTAGAGGTGTTCTTAACTGTATCATCTTGTAAGAGACCTAATCCCTTGGTCAAAACTTGTTACAAAGAAAAGGAAAACAAAGAGGATCACATGAATATTTGGCGAGCATTAACTATCTTCCAGACTAATTGTGCATATATTTAAATATGTATATACATATATGTGGTGTTTGTTTACGTACAGGCATAGAAACGCATTAAACTACCTGAAAGTTTCACAATCTATCATTAACCAGTAACCATGGGGAAGTAAATGGGATTGAGTGGTTCATGAATGGGGATGTTTAAGGTTTATTTTATGTGTATCTGTATTGTAATTTTTTCAAGAGGCATATTTCATACATTATTTTTAATTTTGATTTGGAAAGAATGATTCTCATTTACCTTTTCCAATTCCTCATCTTCCATTTACTTGCTAACTTACTGACCTCCTGTAGCATGGGACACTGTTAAGCATATGGCCCCTCTTTGAAATTCTTGCTTTTTTTGACATTACACTCTCCTGCTTTACCTCTTACTTCTCTGATTATTCTTCATTCTCTTTAATTTTATCCTCTTCCTTGTGGTGCTTTAATTGAAAGCATCCACACAAATTCTTTTAAGCTACTCTCTCTTCCTGAGCAATTTTACCAGTGCTCTAACTTTCATACTTCTTGGCAGAAGACTCAGAAATGTGCATCCTGGTCTCATGATTTTCTGCACTGAATTTCCAATTATATGCCACAGAGTTCTATACCAATGCACAAGGGGTAATTTATA